>NC_091822.1:110469107-110576607 GCF_038994185.2 Dermacentor albipictus | reverse complement strand
CGCGCCCCCGAGAGTCGGTGGCGTCAAAACTGAACGCGCGCAGTTATTATAGACGTATACATGCAACGCCGAGAGATGATGACCCGCGGGAAGACGCGCTGACGGCGGTTGTGGTGGTGGCCTTCATTGAATTGATTTCTGGCGCCGCGAGTGGCGATCATGATTACACAGGCCCGAAGGGCGGAATACAACGCAACCCGGCAGCAGCAGCAGCAGCAGTAGCCAGCCCGTTCTCGTTCGAAAATGACGCCTCTGTATACACACAAGCCGCAAGGCGCTCGCTCGCGCGTTCCACCTCTGCATGCTTGCTAACGACGATCGCGCGATGATGGACGCGTCGAGCGCGCGCAAGGTTGGCTTCTCGCGTTCGCTGATTATACTGCGTGCACGGCAGATAAAAAATAAAGATAAAGAAATAATAACAACCAAAGAAAGTAGTACGGCGTCAACAAGCACGCACCTTTCTGACCTTGAGGCTTGTCACGCGCCTTGTGGCTTTGTTTATCTTTCTGTTCTTTTTTTTTTAATGCAGCCGCGAACTTCTTTGTTTCCTGCGTACGCATGCATATGCTTGTCCGCGCCAACGAGATTCCCGTTCGCTACACGTGAGCTCGTTACGCGGCTCTCGCGCCCGATCCCGACGTTGTATGTACTTCTCACCTCCGTGGCGACGTGCGTTGATTAGCTTATGCAGAGAGTGCGTACGGTGCGCGATGGCTGCATGCGGTGCGTTGGGTGAACAGAAGCTGGTCGTCGAGTTGGACGCCCGCGTGTCATACGAGTGCCTGACCGTGAAGCCAAAGACGCGAGGAAAAATAACAAAGAAGAGGTGGTTGGAGGACGTAGTGAGAGCTAATGGCAAAAAATGGCCTTTCCGAAGGCCCTTACGAGCTCCACAGAGTGTCTATATAGCAGGGCGGCGTGTTCAAGTTCGAAGGGCTTTTGAAAAGCCTGCGGGTCTTGCGCGTTCAAGTAAACTGATACTCCCAAACAGTTGATATGAAAATAGCCATGTATGAATGTCTGAAGTGGTGAGTAAAACAATTGCGGTCACTGGCCCATAATGGTTTATATATTTAGAATCTAGACACTGTTTTCGAATCCCAAGAAACAAATTTCGATTAGCAGATGCACAGAGAATAAGTTTCTCTTTTTTTCTCTCTCTCTTTTACGTTCAAGGATGCGAGCACGCCTCCCCTGCATCAATATCTGGGCGAAGGTTATGGCATTGGAGGTCACAGACAGTGTTATAGGCTCCCGCATCAATCTGTCCTGCGTTAGCTAAGCCCTTCTTGTGCCGCCAAATTTCCATACTAAGTCAGTCCCCTTCACCATCTGCGCATTGCACTGCGTCTTCCTAGCGTTGGCATCAATCTTCTCGCATTTAATAGACCGCTTGTTACCTGTTATGCGCGTTGCGTAAACTGTCCACCTCGACTCACGCGGGCCTGCGTTTTTGTTGTCTCCCTTTATTCCATGCCGTCCTGCTATCTCTGAACATTGCGGCTGTCATCTTCTATTCCAGCCTGCGCTGCAGCGCCTTAAAATCCATTCAAGTTTGTTTGTTGTCCTCCAGGTTTCGGCCACCCTGAGTTCGTGCTGGCATTGTACAGTGGTTGCACTCGTTTCTTTTTTTTTTTGTCTTCTATGATATCGATAAGAGAGAGAAAGTGAAATGTGAAAGGCAGAGAGGTTATAACCAGAGTGACTGTCCGGTTGGCTGCTCTGCAGTGGCTGCGCAAAGAGAAAGGGTAGAAAATACGAGGAGAAAAGAAAACATGAAAACGAATCTGTCCGCACAAACACGACGAAACCTTTTCACAGCGATCACAGTGCGTAATACAATCCCGATGCTTTTTTGAAGAAAACAGGGCAGTGTTTCTTTAAAGCAGCTCGGGCTGACGTCAGCTGGAACTAACGGCCAAGGATTTTCCTCTCCGTGAAGTATAGAGGACGGCGATCGAGTTCGTCGAGCTCCGCACGAAACGCCGTTGAGCTCCGCGCGAAGCGCCGTTCCTCGCGCACCGAACCGGGAGCAATTAATTATTAAGATGCTTAGTCGTCTCTTCACACCCACAACCCTCGCATTCGATAAACGTGCTTTTATTTCGTATAGTAAGAGAGAGAGGAACGTCAATCGGCGTTTCCCAATAGCCTGCACTCGAAACACGGCGGGTAATAGAAACCCGAGGAATCTGTAGGTTTCTCCCGCACGTGACGTACCCTCGCGAAAGCGGTGGATGCGCGCGCTCCCTCGACTCGCTTCGGCCGAGCCGAAGAGGATAGGGAGGGTGCGTCTTGGACGACGCCATTGGCCGGCCGGCCGCAGCCATGCGTGCGGAGCCCCTTCCTTGCGAGCATCTCCTCCCAACATGGCGGAGGAAAAAGTGTCGGTGCCGCGATCGATACTTGCGGCACGTCGAGTCGCGAGCGTCAAGCGGAGAGAGACGCGCGGCCCCGCAGCCCGAGGCGCTGGAAGAATCGCCCTCCGCCGCGACCGCGCTCTCTTGGCGAAGCTTCGCTGCTGCTGCTGCGGGTGTGGAGTTGCTTCTCGGTGCAGCTCGGAGCGAAGGGGCCGAGTGGAGAGGGGGTGATTGCGCGCGAGCGGCGCCGCGGATGAAGCGCCGCTCCCGGCACGGTCCCGGACCGCTAGGAAAAAAATCACGGTGAACGCGCGAATCGAATTTCGGGAAAGCGGCTGCAGGGATGAGGCTAACCAGGGACGCGGCCGGCCCGGCGCGCCAGCCGTGGGCATTTCTTCGAAGATTCGTGACTTCAACTTTGTGTCTGGTGGGCTTCTTTTCTCTTTCTTAGTTTTATTTGTCGTTGCTGGTCTTTGTGTGTATGTTACGTTTCTTTACAAATAATGTTGCAGTTGTGAGATCCTGCCTGTCTTGTCTTCTTGTTCTTCTTCATCTTTTTTTTGTCGTTGTTTACCGTGCGCTCATATATAATGGATGGACATTCCTACTACGAAGCGAAACCAAAACAACCGTATGAAGACAACAAACAGTGAAGCCTTACAAGGGGAAATTATAATTTTTTAAGTATTATTAACCTTTACAAACAATCATACCCAATATCGGGGGAAGTGCTAATCTTAATAACGTTGAGAGACGGGAATACGGTGGTACATATTAGAGAGCGAACTGGCGTAGCCAATACTCTAGTTTAAACTAAGAGGAAGAGCTGGAGTTCGGCACGTGACATATTTCACAATGCATATGAACGTTGATCTGGCATGGATTGGCAGAACAGAGTAACGATTATTGTAGAGTGTTAATGAATAACAGAATTCGTACCAGAGAGAGAAGAGGAACGCAGTCGACGATCACGTGGGAATCTGTGACGTAAATGTTGCTGAAGCCCGTGTTCGTTGCTGAAAGCAAGCACAAAACCATTGTAGACAGTGGAAGATGTGAAATGTTGCTTGATTGAAGGAACTAGCTTATCGCTTTGGATATCCCGCTTCCATTTGTTATTCGCCTATATCTTAAGTAACCCAAGCGTTATTGAATTGCGCGAGAACCGAGATAGATATCGAGAACTCTTGACCAGACTAATTTCAGTTTAATTTAGAATTTAAACGCTCACAACTCTTTTACTGCATTCAAAAGAGTATACAGTATGCGAAAACAGCGGCAGCCAATATTAAACCGTCGCTATCTTGTCTCGTTTCAAGCAGACCATCCTGAACTCGATGCACAAGTACCAGCCGCGGTTCCACCTGGTGCGGGCCAACGACATCCTCAAGCTGCCCTACAGCACCTTCAGGACGTACGTGTTCAAGGAGACAGAGTTCATCGCCGTCACTGCTTACCAGAACGAGAAGGTACGGGTGGCGTATAACACGTTTGAACACGTCCTCTTGTTGTGTCGTAATAACGCACTTGTCGGACGTGCACTACAGTATTTTATGCACGATGTGCTTGAGCATAATATCACGCCTGTGGATGTGCGGTGTTGGTAAACGTCACGTGCATGTGACGTGTGCGGTTTGTCTGGCGTATCAGCTATGTATACCTTGATGCAAGAACATATGTGCAGCGATCCTTCTTAATCAACCCTGCAACTTTTATCTTTTCTTTTTCTCCCACAGATTACGCAACTGAAGATCGACAACAATCCATTTGCGAAGGGCTTTCGGGAAACTGGTGCCGCGAGGAAAGATAAGAAGTAAGTCACATGAACGCTGGATTAGAATAGATCTCAATTGAGATACGAGGCGTTCTAAATGCGTGCGCTTCTGCTACATGCGCGTTTAACGGCAGCTAAACCAACTCACCTCCTGTAGCCAGCATAAATTCGACAACACCATGGGCGCGCTTTAACAGATATAAAGAAGCAAGCGTATTGAAAGAAAAAAAAAAGTCTTTAGGCTTACAGGTACGCTGTGAGCGATGTTATACGCACACCTCATGGTGTTTAAAACGCTTTTTTTCGTATGCTGTTATACCTTTGTTAGTGGGGAAAAAAAGGTTGCGCTAATCAGGCATTCAGATAGGGTGATGGAGGCGTGAAGACAACACGAATTCGTTTCACCTGCATGTTTGTTAAGCGCAACTCAGCACCGATGTAATGTACTAGCCTGCCCATTCGAAGCGGTGCTATAGTTTTCTCTCATTCTGCAATTTTTCATTTATGCTTAACACACACTGCATCGTTGATTAGAAGAAATTGATAACATCTGAAAACACGACTCCCCGTAAAAGGCTCTTTCAGTAGCTTGCCTACAGTGAACTAGCGACCATGTAGACACCGCGACGCGCAGCAATTAAGAGGCTGTGCAGGGCGCAAGCGCTTGATGCTGACCTGGAAGAGCCACGCGAGAATTTAGTAGTGTTTCACAGGGTACAAGTCTCACAGCAACCGTGAAACACGCGCTTTTCTTTAACTGAATTTTCCTTCTTTTGTTTTCCCTGGTGATGGTGTCTATAGTTGAATGCGCTGTAACTGATGTAAATACAGAGCATGCTAGGCACTCAACACTTATAACGAGTCTTGCGGCAGATAAAGTACGAACGAACAGAACAAATGCATCGCAGATATATGAAATCCCCGCGGCTAACCCACGCGTTCGCCTTCTCCTTCTCGCGCAGGAAGTACGCGCTGCCTCCGGCCTCCAAGTCACTTCCGGGCGGCGCCCTGGCGCCGAGCGACGTCAGCTGTCCGACCAAGATCGACGTGGACGACTCGTACTACAGCGACGACGACCGGCGGACGGAGCAGTCGCTCTCGGCCGACGAGACGTCGTCGGCGGGTCCGCCCGGCGGCGACCTGTCGCCGAGACTGCACGGCCGCTCGCCCGGCTCGCCCGACCAGCACGGCGGCCTGGGCGACTACCTGCCCTTCGCCGCCGCCGCAGCCGCCGCTGCGGCGGCGGGCGGCGGGGGCCCGCACGCGTCGTTCCCGCTGCAGTACCTGTACAACCAGAGCCTGTACCAGCAGAGCCTCATGCTGCAGGACATGCTCATGTCCTCGGCGGCGGCGGCCGCGGCCGCGGCGGCCGCCTCCAACAACGCGTCCCCGACCTCGGCGGGGCGGCCCGGCGCGTCGCCGTTCGGCTTCAACCCTTTCTCGGTGCGCAATCTCCTCATGGCTAACGAGCAGAGCTACCTGAAGGCGCCCAGCCCGCTCAAGGCGGCGGCCGACGAACACCTGAAGAGTCAGCTACGCTTCTTCCCGTACCCGCTGCCCGCGTGGCGGCTGCCCGCGGGCGCCGGGGACACGTCTCCTCCTCCGCAGCCTCAACCTCCTCCTTCCGCCGTGGCACAGCCGCCGTCGAGACCCGGCTCCTCCTCGCCGCCGACCTCCAACAAGAGTTCCGGCGTCATTCCACCCTTCGGAGGTCTCCGGCAGGAGAAGATGTGCCTCCTGCGGGAAGGCTCCACCGGAGAAGACCCCATGTCCTCGGAGAGGTCTTCCGCGCCGGGCAGTCCTCTGGCGGCGACCTGCCCGACGACGACGCCGACGACCACGACGGCGTCCATGTTGATGATGCGGGACCGCTGCTCGTCGGCGACTGCGAACTCCGCGTTCGATGACGGCAGAGTGGGCCGTGACTCGGAGGAACTGGTCGACGGTAACGACTGAGGGCGGCTCTCGCCTCGGTGACACCGCGACCAGGGACCCCACCGGTGGTGTCGCGCCGCGAACCGTGCCCCGCTTTCCTGCGGTGCTTGTGCGGACGCAGTACACGTGGACGACGCGCGTTGTCCTCAGTGCGTTATACAGCGCTTGAACGATTTCGCGTTACGTGGACTTGTCCGAGAACTCTGTCGTGGTCGCGCGGTGTGAATGTGTGTGTGTGTGTACAACTCGTGCGCTGTGGTAAGAGAGGAGTGGGTCATGCGCCTGCTAGCTCTCAATTGATTTCTTTTTTTGTGAGTTGGCTTTTCTCCAAACCACGAGTTTGGAGAACAGTATACTTGTTCACGCCACCCCGATGAAGAGACGTTGCGAGTTCTCTGCAAATAATACGCAAGATTGTGCGTCGGAAAAAAAACAAAGCGCCCTTTCAGCGCTGGACGTTTCGCACTCTTTGCAATGAATAGCAGCAATCGGTACTTTGTAGGTAGCCTCTTCCTCACCATTTCGGATGTTTTTTTTTTTTCCTTCATAGTCGCATTTCCTGTGTATGCCCCGGGTGACTCAAGCACAGCGATTCAACCTTGCGTGCAGAGGCAAAGCGTTTTCTCTCTTTCTCTCTCTCTCTCTTTATGTCTGCGGCTCTGATTTCGTCACTCGAGTGTGATGACAACGCAATACAACGAATGCAGCGGGAAGCGATGTTTCTCCACTGCGAAATGCTCTTGCGTATATATACACACCGTCGTCACTGACCCTCCACGAGTGGTCTATTTTCCACGTTATCTGCATATCCCGCTCTCAGAATAAACATTTATGTTGCAGACATTGCGAACCAATAACGGAAATTAGCCCAAGGAAGGATGCTTACAGTCTCATGACAAGCACGATCCGAATTAACGAAGTTCCGCTTGTAACGAAATTTCGGCCGTCAACTTGATGTGGAGATAACCACGTATTTTCTATCGTAAGCGAATTTATCATTATTGACGCCATATTGTTGAGATGGGGCGAAAGACAGCAAAGTACACCCAGTTTATGTGGAGAAAATACAGATTAGGCAAAACATATGTAAGAGTCACGTAAAAGAAGTGGGTCATGCTATTGCCCGTTCCTTTCTTTCTTTCTTTCTTTTTTGATATGCGAGTTTCAAGTTCACGTTCGTCAACCGCACGCTGGAGAGTACAAAAAAAAAGAAGAAAAGAAAGAAACTTGCATCAGAATTAACTGTGTTAATACGTCCTTAATATGCACAACAGATCCGAAGTTCAGTTAGGCGCACCCCCAAACGCGCTCATAAAACTTCTTAACATCACGAGACTTGAAATAACTAATTTATTTTAAGGACTCTAAACGTCCTTGCTCGCCTACATCAAAGAAGTCAGTGTAAACGTCCGCTACCGATCCCGCAGCACCAAACCTTCCTTTTCTTTCACGCGCTACGAAGGTATGCCGACAAAGCCATTTTCCCGAGTGAACCAGACTCCGTCGGGCCTTATCGCGATAACCATCCCTGGGCCCACTCTCGGTGTCTGCAGAGATGGGCAGACAGAGAGAGAGAGAAAACACAGAACCGCAGAGCCGGAGCTGCATCCTTTCAGCGCCCACTCCTATATACATAGAATATAACGCATAGGGATCACCCGGGGCTTCGGGAGCAGTCCTTGTTTGTTCGCGGGATTTATGCAATACTCCGCACATCCGCGTCGTTTCGCCTCGGGCGCGAGGCGGGTATAGTCCTGTGTGTGTGCATACCTTGTCTAGTCAACTGCTGCATCGACGTACGAGCGAAATAAAAAAAAGTGACGATGAGACAATAAGGAGAAGGGACGTAATGCAAGACGCAAGCCGAACGCGATCGCGCAATTTCGACGCTGCTCGCGAGGTTGGCGACTTTAGCGCAACAGGAGCGCGGGCATCTATCTCTGTCTGCGTGTGTGTGCATGCAGCGTTTCTCCTCTCCTCCCCCTCCGACCGGGTCACGTGTAAAGCGACGTGGCACGCGTCTCCATATGTCGAACGTGGTGCGACGGCAATTTGTTTTTCTATGGAGGATTTAAAGTGATGGTGAACGAGAGAGACTTTGGCATGGCAGCCAGAGGTGGCGTGAAGTGGCGTCAGCGCATTCTCCGAAATTTTTAAAAATTTTACGTGGCAAAAAAAAAAAGAACAGCCTTCTGTGACAAAGAGAAGCAAAACCCGTATTCGAAAAAGAAAAACAAAGAAGAAAGAAAGAAAGTAAAAGAGGTAGCTCCTCTAATTCGAGAGCTGTCCGCGATGCGGCTGTGACGTCACCATGCCTACCGCTGTCACGAGTCGTGAAGGCCTGATCGTCCACCAATCATGAGAGGCTGCTGCGGTCAGAGACATTTTTTTTTTTTTTGTAAATATCGGTCCTGCGTCACGAGCAGGCTTCAAGCAGCCTACGAAGTAAGGTCCTCGCTACGCTAGTGATTACAGAAAGAACGGGCTGACCGAAGACAACAGAACCGCGTAACTGCGTTTACGCGATTGCGACGGTAGAGGGCTCCGTCGTCTCTCGACCCCGACTATAAAGCACGGCATCTCGCGTCATAAGCAAAGACAGCGTATACTGGGAAGACGTGTCGAGTCCAGTCGACCTTGAGTACAGAGTCGTCTCGGATCGAACTGCGCCCAAGAACGCCGACGCGTAACGTCGACTTGAAAAACCAGGAATTGTGGGAAGGCCGGGGCCGTCCCTGCGCCGGTTGCCGGAAACATTCGGTGCATGCGACGCTGCGCTTTCGGCGCGTGACGCGAGGTGCCGCTGCCGTATTCGCAGTCGACTCGGTACGCTGGTGTCACTGAGAGACGAGCGGGTCGCGTCGAGTCAGTACGACGCGCTTCCGGTCGCACTCGCGTATACGTGGCTCGTGACGCCGTTGCATTTAAGACGCTAGGTGCTAACGGAACCTGTCCTTGAAGGCTTGGGTAGTCACATGACGCGTGCACATGCAGCACGTATACAACCGCGCACTGAGCCAATCTGAGCACCGCCTCTCTCTCTCACTTTCTGTCTACATGTATACGTATACGTGAGCTTGTTTCTAGTTTTCGGGGGCGATTATTTATTTAGTTCTTTGTACAAAAAAAAAAGGAAAAGATTGTTCCTGCTTAGAAGTGTGCGTCCCCCTCCGCTTTTGAAGCGTGTTTTGTGGCGACGTCTGCGTGAGTGTATTTGTTGTCTGTGTTCTGTTGCTGGCATTCCTATGTCCTGAGTTTGATTGTTTGGTTTCTGACGGCAGAGCGCTGGCTGGCTGTTCGCAGCATCGCCACCTTTCTTCTTTTTTTTTTTTTTGGCAATTCGATTTGCGCCTGCGCGTGACACGCGACTCGAGCGTGTCGTTTTGTTTGTGTCTTTGTTTGTTTTGTTGTTTTGTGTAACGTCGTGGACGTCCCCTCTGCGCACGACAGCGCAGAGTCCCATGTCTCACCGGCAGTTAAAGACAAAATTAAAAAAAAAGCGAGAGCATTACACTGACGCCAAATGAGTCTTTGTGTGTTTTTTTGTTCAGTAGTTGTAATCGTCCAATGATCTGTTGTATATAACGGAAAGAATTTTAAGCAAAATGAACTGGACAACTTTTAAGGAACTAAGGCTACAACTGGAGGTACTTTGTTAAATAAAATAGAGCCAAACTGACTGTTGCAAACAGGTGGCCTCTGTCATACCAAGTCGTAGCATGTTACCATGCATACGCAAGTCGTTACAGTATATGCATATCTACAACTGGTGCGACCATACAAAAATGAAGTTAGGCAATCGGTAGTCCACCTATGGAGGCTTTATACTCCTTAGCTGATACCGGCATTCCACGTAGATCCACGTAAATGTACAGATCTTCAATGAACGAAAGCTGCTGGCGATTCTATTTCCTTCATTGACTTAGTAGAGCACATACTTCCAAGCCGACAGTTTTCTGGAAGTTCATAAATATAGCTGACAAAAGAAAGGAAAGCAATGAAAGCCTGTATATTTTATTTTCGGTTGTTGCGCCGCCATGTTTAGCTGCTCTACGAATTATTCCAAAATTTTTTGGGCTCTGACGTATATGTTGATACGGTCGTAAAACATAAAACGCGCCATTTTCATCCATACGAGTCGACTGTACTATATTTAGGGAAGACTCCGGCGTCAATATATAGAAGTGGATGTGCAGTTGTAGATGACAGCCTGTAGTATTAGTGCAAAAACGCTCGTATACTATCTACTAACTTTCTAAATATAGTTCTGTGGGGGCTTGACACAGAATGTCAACACATGGCTGCGACAGACTACAAAGTGTCAAGGTGTGAACCTTCGGTGAAAAGAGAGCCGAAAGACGAAAGGGCACAGGAACGTGCAACGCGCACGAAGCGCCCCCAAACGACGTGACTATTTCGACAACTCTGCGATTTCTGCTGAACGGAAGAGTAATTTTACTGGGAAGCAGCAGCAACGTTTTCAATTGGTGACGTTACCCGAGCGCGAGCTCAAGTAGTGCGAGCCAAATCACTGGGGTAATATTAGAAGACTATACGGCGTCAGGTGGCGTTCTGCAGCATGAAGAACAAGGGAGAAAAGGCACACTAGCAAGCACGAATGAAGTATACAAAGAAAGAAGGAAAGAAAGAAAGATGGACCGTCGCCAATCATCGACGGCTTTGAGGGGAAATCGCGTTGAGCTTGTCTGCCATTAGTGAAGAACAAAGTTATTTACTCTGTGTCTTATTTCGATACTAGAAAGAGAGAGACAGACAAAAATATATTTACTCAATAGTATAGTGGTTATAGTGCAAAGGGGACAATAGTATGGAAATACTAGAATATAATAGAAAGGGAGGCAATAGTATAGTGGTATAGTGGTTGTATAGTGGAAAGGGGACGCCAAAGACTAGAAAAATTATAGAGCGATCAGCTTACTGTCCGTCGCCTACAAAGTATTTACTAAGGTAATCGCAAATAGAATCAGGAACACTTTAGACTTCTGTCAACCAAAGGACCAGGCAGGATTCCGTAAAGGCTGCTCAACCCTAGACCATATTCACACTATCAATCAGGTGATAGATAAATGTGCGGAATATAACCAGCCCATATATATAGATGTCATCGATTACGAGAAAGCGTTTGATTCAGTCAAAACCTCAGCAGTCATGGAGGCATTACGGAATCAGGGTGTAGACGAGCCGTATGTAAAAGTGCTAAAAGATATCTATAGCGGCTCCACAGCAACCGTAGTCCTCCATAAAGAAAGCAACAAAATCCCAATGAAGAAAGGCGTCAGGCAGGGAGATACGATCTCTACAATGCTACTCACAGCGTGTTTACAGGAGGTATTCAGAGACCTGGATTGGGAAGAATTGGGGATAAGAGTTAATGGAGAATACCTCAGTAACTTGCGATTCGCTGATGATATTGCCTTGCTTAGTAACTCAGGGGACCAATTGTAATGCAAGCTCACTGACCTGGTAAGGCAAAGCAGAAGGATCGGTCTAAAAATTAATCTGCAGGAAACTAAAGTAATGCTTAACAGTCTCTGAAGAGAACAGCAGTTTAGGATACGTATACCGAGGCACTGGAAGTAGTAAGGGAATACATCTACATAGGACAGGTAGTGACTGCGGATCCGTATCATGAGACTGAAGTAATCAGAAGAATAAAAATGGGCTGGGGTGCGTCTGGCAGGTATTCTCAGATCATGAACAGCAGGTTGTGATTATGCCTCAAGAGAAAAGTGTATAACAGCTGTGTCTTACCAGTACTCACGTACGGGGCAGAAACCTGGAGACTTACGAAAAGGGTTCTACTTAAATTGAGGACGACGCAACGAGCTATGGAAAGAAGAATGATGGGTGTAACGTCAAGGGATAAGAAAAGAGCAGATTGGGTGAGGGAACAAACGCGAGTTAATGACATCTTGGTTGAAATCAAGAAAAAGAAATGGGCATGGGCAGGACATGTAATGAGGAGGGAAGATAAGCGATGGTCATTAAGGGTTACGGACTGGATTCCAAGGGAAGGGAAGCGTAGCAGGGGGCGGCAGATAATTAGGTGGGCGGATGAGATTAAGAAGTTTGCAGGGACAACATGGCCACAATTAGTACATGACCGGGGTACTTGGAGAAGTATGGGAGAGGCCATTGCCCTGTAGTGGGCGTAACTAGGCTGCTGCTGCTGATGATGATGATAGTGGTTATTAAGGAGCCAGTCACCCTGCACTGGAGGCAATCATTGACGGAGCAGTTGAAGGGTTGTGTTTAGAAGAACAGCAACTCGGAACTGACCGGTCTCTGCTTCATATATATATATATATATATATATATATATATATATATATATATATATATATATATATATATATATATATATATATATATATATATATATCAGCGAAATGCCCGTCCCCAATACCTATGAAGTACAGGTGTACATATGGCATCGAATGTCATCCCACGATGCGAATGCGTATATGTAGCATATATATACGCACTATAGCGGTGCATGCATATCACTAGCACATGGGCGTGTTTCTTCATTAGAAGCGTAGGCGAGCAGGATAACGAACCGCGGTAATAACTGGCACCAGACCTTATCTTACCCACAGATATATGCAACAACGCTCGCAGACCCCGCATTGTGAAGCGTCGGATTAAGATCGACCATCGGAGTATACCATGGGCGTTTTTCTTTCTTTTTTTTTCATTCGACCCTCCTTCGAAGCACAAACCTTACGGCTTGGATTTTAACCCACCACCTTCGTCTCAGTGGTAGCGCGTATATAGGCGCTGAGAGGTGTTACAGCTGATGATGGTGCAGTTACAGGTAAGACAAGTACACGCAGCCTAATATACTTTTATCCACGTTGCTGATGAGTCAGAGATATTGTGGGGTTTTACGTGCCAGAACCATGGTCTCATTATGAGGCACGCCGTAGTGGGGGAGCTACGAATCAATTTTGAAAACCTGGGGTTCCTTATCGTGTGACCAATGCATGGTAGACGAGAGGGTTTTTTTTTTTTTTCAATTGCGCTTTTCTTCGGCATGCGCGGTCCCCGCGGCGGTGATCGAGCCCGTGAATTCGAGCTCAGCAGTGGAATGCCACATCCACTCGGCTGCCGCAGAATCGCCTGTTGAGTGGCCACCTGTGGTGATCCATCCTTTCTTGGCCTGATCAGCTTTCTCCATACGTATGACTCTCAAAGACAGACAGATGGTGCGTTGGACGCCAGTAACCAATATATGGAAGAACCAGACAGAGAAGTCGGCGAAACACAGAAAAAAGCAAAAGGAGAGACGAAGTTTGCAAGGCAGGAGCTTAACCAAAGTCGTGTCCATTTCGTTTACCTCCACTTGAGGAAAGGGGGAGAGATACATGATAAAGGAAAAAGCTTTTGCGCATTTAAGGTTATAAGGTACGCAAACTGGGTGTACAGAGGAACGCAAATAGGTATACACTAGAACACAAAAGAAGTACAAAAGGACACAAGGAGATCGTTCGTTGGTTCTGAAATTCCCTAATAAAGAGGCAGTCGCTGGGAACGCACTCGCAGAAGAATGTTCGCGAACATTCACAGTAGTTCGTGCAGTCCACTCGCCTTCAGGCTACGCGAAAACAACGAACTATAAGCACAAATATGCCCAAAGCTCCGCGAGTGTCTTACTTTTACAGAACACCTAATCAGACTGAGAGAAAGAAAAGAAACCCGATAAAGGATAACAACGGGATCGAGCTCCGCCAAGTTGGTAAGTGCCATGCGAGTTGGAAGTGCCCTGCAAACGAACAAATGCGGCGTGAAGAGGGAGCTCTCCGGCCGGAGGAAAGGCTCCGGAGCCCATGGCGAGACGGGGGCAAACAAGGCGAGCGAAAATGATCGGGCAATTTATGCGAGACGTGCTCGGGCCATCGGGGGAAAGCCCAACTGCTGATCACTCAGCAGAGCGGGATCCCCGCATCTGTCTCTCTCCCTTCATCCCTTTCTCTCTCTTGAGCTCTGCCTCGTCGAGCACTTCTGCAAACAAAACTATACGGTCAGCGGGCTGAGAAGAAGATGCACGTAGCACAGGGCGTGGTGGTGGCGAGTGCAGGGAGAGAAGGGGGTGCGGCAGAAAGGGTAAGGACGGCGGGGAGGAGAAAAGTTGATTGCGAAGGAGACGGCTGGGCTTGCTCCGAAGGAAGA
Organism: Dermacentor albipictus; assembly: GCF_038994185.2. Classification (NCBI taxonomy): domain Eukaryota; kingdom Metazoa; phylum Arthropoda; class Arachnida; order Ixodida; family Ixodidae; genus Dermacentor; species Dermacentor albipictus. Next base: position 110,562,342 of record NC_091822.1, on the reverse strand, counting down.
ACAGTGGGCAGCTGCAGCAGGCTGCCTGTAGTGCCTCTCGGCTGGCTCCATCCGCGCTGCTCCTTAGTCTAAGCGATACGACCTCCTTCCCCAGTCGCATCGTTTCACGGGGAGGCTACCGGGCTCTCATCCGTATAATTCTCTGTGGCGGCCTGTGTGCATAGGCGCCCGTGGTGTGCGAAGAAGAAAGGCTGCTGTATACCCAGGCAATTGCTGAATGGACGATTTGAAAAATTCTGCTATGTTGATGGAAGGCATCATACCGCGTGGGTGAAGCAGCGCACTTGCCAGGACAAAGAGGAGAGACACAAGAATACCCGACACTCGCTTCTAGAATTTTTGTCTCTCTCCGCTTTGTCCTGGTCAGTGCGCTGCTTCACGCACACGGCATGATGATAAGTCACCAAATCGCTCAACTTGCCACGTTACTATACCCATGTAATTGCTGAATGGATGATTTGAAAAATTCTGCTAAGTTGCCTGTCCTGGAACACTCTGTTCAAATCAAGGATCATCGTCGGCATACTTAGAATCCTCACGTACGCAGCGCTGATGGGTAAGGGGAAGGCGTGAGTAGAAATGCGCTGATCGCTGTCACGTATACCATAGGAATCACCAGCGAACTGGGCTACTCGGCGTGTCTATACTTTCATGATTGCAAAGGTGTGAAATTGAACGCAAAAGAAAAACAAGCGCACTTTCTTGTTCAGTCATTTTCCTGTCACTGACGCTTTTACACATAGTGTATATGTTTTCATAGAGCCACGGTTGCTCACTTAAAGGGACCCGGAAAGGATTTTGATGATCTTGTACAAATGCATTAGGTCATTAGAGCAGGTCCTTCGGATCATTATTTGACGCATGTAAGTGCTCCGCGTAAAGCGCGTAATTTATTATAAGGTTTTAAAAATGTTCATCGCTGCCGAGCGCAGCACACTGCTCGGCTGAATTTTCAGCCGCCAATACCCATTTGACGTAAATTGCTCTAATGACGTCAGTAGGACGACCTATCCGATTGGTTACCCATGTCACGTCATCCATCATTTTTCCAACCTAATGATGAAGAAATGTTGCTCGTAATAGTTGGAAGGTTAGTTAATTTGTTTTTATAAAAAGAAAGTAACAGAAAGAAATTGCACAAGAACACTTTCTCAGCACACTTAAGCACTTCCGCACTTAAGCACTTCAGCAAGTGTCGTCTGCTCCAGGGGCGTCGCCAGGGGGGGGGGGGGGCTTATGGGGCTTCAGCCCCCCCCCCCCCGAAATTTTTTCGTGCTGTCCATGCACCGCCGACCAAAGTGACCTCCGGCGCCGGAAATCACTCTGGATTTTGTCTAGAATGTCTTTTTGGCGCTCGAAAAGACACTTAACCGCGAAGATTGCAAACTCGGGCTGGATTTCGTGGCAACGCCCATGCACCGGGAGTCACATCACGCCAAGCAGTCCCATCCGAGCACAAAGTTTCAAGGGCGCTTTGATGGTGAGCGGGCTCGCCGCGGCATCTCACTGAGGCCACGGAATCTATGGAGCGCATGGATATCAATTGCGAAACTTTATGGGTATAAATCTCATATGCTCTTGATGTGAAATGTGCATTGACATTTCCAAAGTTGTGCTTTAGATTTTCAATTGCGGAACTTTGTGGGTTTATTGTTGTTATAAACATTTGACGCCAAATGTCTATTGACTTTTCTAAAGTCTTACATCGGAACATACAACGAGACAAGCCAAATCAACACACTAGCAGACGAGTTGACAAACAGGCAGCGAGGTCCAATGAGACGAAGCGTTGGGGTGGTTCATTTGTGCCGTCATGTCACATAAAAAAATATAAACATTTTTTTTAACCTACGCCAGAACATCCATGTCAACACACTCAAGCCAGCCAAAGTAAATACGTTCTTATTTATTTTTTCTACTTTGACTTTTATTCGCGAGGACACATTGAGCCTCTTCGATTTTTTTTTTTGTTCTCGCTACCCTAACCGCGGGCTGCCAGAGCCAACCAGAGCGCATACGTTTTTCTCGTATGGCCCCGACCACCGTGCGGTACACTTCGGTGCGCGTTCGGTTTGCTCTGGCCGAGTGGATTTTCACCGGACAGAGTTTTGGACGTTTTCTGGCTAGCAGACGAGAAAAAAAAAACAATGGTCGCTCGCCGCCATCACTGTGGGGACTCGAAGGATTGCACCGCATTCCTTGAGCGGAACCTTTCCGGAAAGTCTTCTTTCGCCGCTGTAGGATACTGAGCAGTATGCGTATGGTTCTCAGTGGACCAAGCGTCTCATGTTTTCTTCGGTATTCCTTCCGTAGCCCCATTAGGTGCCCGAAGTAGGCATTAGATTCTGGCCAAGATACTTTCCTATGCGTTTCTTTTTCCTTTCGGTGCCTCCGCCTCACAGAAAAAAAATACATTGTTGCGGCGCAGCGAATTGTCGCATGGTGAAAGTTCGATTTTGATACTTCTTTTGCGGAGAGTAATGGGCGACGGGACGCTTCAGTTGCCGGATACGTTTATTATATTCAATTATATGCTCTCGCATATATGCGCACTCCAGGCGCATTCCTGCCATCGCCCTCATGTTTCTTATAAAGTCCGAGGGTGATAACATCGTGACCACGCGCTGCATGCTGTATGTGCGAGTGAAAGCGTAGGAGGGGAGGTGGAATGGGTGAGCCGACGATGGTGGCTCAGTCTTGTGTGCGCAAAGGAGAAAAGCGGGGAGCAAGCGCGCCGCGTGCCGTCACGCGCAATACATCGGGGGAAGTGGATGGAAGGGGGGCGGAATCTAAGATTCTGTGATTCTATGATTGTGCAACATGTTTATTTGCCTTGTTTGACGCATTATATACAGTTACTTCTTTATTACAGTATTATATACGAATTATACAGTTATTACAGTTATACAGTTATTAGACGGATTATATACAGTTAACTTATACAGTTACATACATAGACTCATTGGAGACTTATACGTATACTTAAATATCTTGTTGCGAGGTTTTGTGTATACATGCAGTGAACTTTGTTTCCAGTGACACTTTTTTGTCCTTTATCAAGCAGTATTTTCGCATTTGCATATCCCATTGTATCTTTGCATTTCTAATGTACGAGGGCGAGTCAAATGAAAGTGAGCCTACCCTAACCGCGCAATAATGGTTCGGTTCATTATCTGCGAGGCATGCGCGTAGGAGAACGGCATGTCTCATTTACAAGAGTGACACGCAGGTGTGAAGATAAATGTTCTTTAATGCTCTCATACACTGGGTTGAATATGGTTGCGTCACATAATGGACACTTCAAAAGTTTAACAACTCGGTGTCGCGAAGTTTTTGACAGCTGAAGGTGTTTCCAAAACAGAAATTAATCACCATATGACTGCCGTGTACGTTGAACACTGCATTTCATTGACCACTGTGAATCGTTGGAGCAAACGGTTCAAAGGACATTGCAAGGACATTCCAAGACCGGGCCAAAACCATCGTGCAATCACCCCCCACACAATTTCAAAGCTTCATGAGCTGCTGAAACAAGAACGGAGGATAAGCATCGATGAACTGGCAGACCGTCTGAACATCAGTCACGGTTCGGTTCACGCCATAATTCATGAGCTTCTCGGCTATCGGCTCTTTGGTGCGCAATGGATCCCCAAGATTTTTATCCATCGCGAGAAGACGAAGAAGTTTCGCGCTGCCTTGACTCATCTGATCGGGTATAACAATGAGCATGGCGACTTCTTGTTTGCAACTGTGATCGGGGACGAACCTTGGTTCCACTACTACGAGCCTGAAACACGACGGCAAAGCTTACAGCGGAAACATTCGAATTTACCACGCCCAAAGAACGTAAAGGCCATCATTTCCGCTGGAAAGGTGTTGACTTTTTTTTTTCGATCGACAGGGTCCATTACTGATAGAATTTGCTAAATCTTGAGAGGCTATCAATTGTTTCCGATATTGTGAAACGCCAGAACGGCAGCGTGTCGCATTCAAGAACGAACAACGTGGAAAATTGACGAATGGGGTCATCTTGCTCCACGACAATGCCTGTCCCCACGTCGCTTATGTGGTTAATACAATACTGGCAAAGTTCAAGTGGGAAACGCTGCAACATCCGCCATACAGCTCAGACCTGTCACCTTGCGAATTCTACATTTTGGGGCAACCGAAAAGCAGCTCAAGAGAACCAGATACAGACTTTTTGAAGCAGCAACCCAAGGAGTTTTATAAGACGGGAATCACGCAACTGGTTAGTCAATAGGACAAATGTCTAAACTCTCATGAAGACTACTTTTAAATAAAGTACCCCGTTGTTGGCTCATTCATTTGACTTGCCCTCATATATCTTGCAGAACTCCTGCTTTTTATACGTGCTCTCTGTCGCGACTATAACTTCGGTGCAATTACTCACGATACACGACAAGGGACAGCTACTCCTGCGTAATACAATGGAACAAACGACAGCGTCATTGAGATTTTTCACTGGCCATTGCATATACACAAGAATGTAAGCACGGTTCTTGAATGACAAAGTTGCATTAGGATATTTGTCCTCAACTTGTTCAGTTCATTGCCTTTTAATTTTTTATATCAGCGGCATGCATTGCTTTCCTGGTTTCGAACTGATATAGTTCTAAAGTTCGTGTGATATTTTCTTTACTTAATAAATAGACAAAAACCATGGAAGCATTGACGTCAGTTATGTTGGGCACAATCTTTGGCACATACGAGTATAATATTTTATGAAAAAAATACATATTTTATTTGTATTTACAGAGCGCAGCTTTCAAGAATTCGTTTGCAGCATCTTTGGCAATGACAATGCAGTTATTATTCATGTATTTGATCCCTCGATAAATTGTTTAAGAGGAAGCTTTAGCTCGGGCCCAATCCGACGCGGCCTATTCAAATACTTGTAAAACGCAGAAGCGCTTTTCTGAGATAATCCTGCTAATCGCTTTTATTGAAATTGGTTGCATTTGAGAGAGAAAGTTAAATCCTAGTGTCTGTTGGAAACAGAACTTCGATTTAGGGCCTGAATTTTGTTTAAAATATTATGGAAAATTCGAAAGTTTGAAAAAATAGAAGCACGGCGTTTACAAACTAATAGCTATGCATGAAGAACAGATATTGTGGTTCTGTATACGGCATTTATTATAACAGTCAAAGCGGACAAGTTTGCTGTGTCAATTCGTATCTTACGTTAATTGGTTACGCTGTGTACAAGGGTTCTGCAAAAGCCGTATTTCCACAATACTAAATTTTTTTTGAGATTCATGTGTAACATATTTATTTTGTCCGCTGTAGATGTACTATTAGATGCAATTCACAGAATTGTGATATCATTTTTAATTGTTGAGTCACGGAGTTTTAAACTTGATAGGTTCGTTTCCCGAAAATTTTCAATTTTGGCCAATCTTTAATAAATTGACCTGCTAAATGAAAAATTCGAAGCCAGTAGTCACTAGAATTAAACTTTTTCGTTTAAATGTCACAAACCTCCTCAAATTTGCGGAAGTGGTTGCAGGGAACAACGTGCAGCTACACACACACACACACACACACACACACACACACACACATATATATATATATATATATATATATATATATATATATATATATATATATATATATATATATTGGGCCAGTGGCGTAGCCCCCCCCCCCCCCCCCCCCGAACAAAATTTCTGGCTACGCCACTGGTCTGCTCATGTTACAACGTGCTCCGCTTTGACGAAAACTCCGCGGTCAGTGTCGGTCCGTCTTTTCATGAGCACCTTTGCTGCGTTGTGGGCTTCAAACGAAGTGACTATCAATATGTCAAGTTGCGATAGAGTGTCTCTCTGTAAGGCAACAGAGGAGCGCAGTGGCTGCAGCACATCGGACTATCGGTATCTGATCGGTGCCAGGATTTGCGCGTTTGTGGCCGCCACTTTACACCTTATAGGCCCGTTTATAGTCCGACGTTATCGGCGCGCGGGCGAGCGTCGTTCGCGGTCAGTCACGCTGCGTCGGTTGCGCTGCGCCAGCCGAGATGCCATCCCCTCTATACTTCAACGCGCGCGCCGTAGGCTGCTATCTTCAGAGCATGCGCAGAAGGTTCCTCAAGTCGCGCGCCGTCCGCAAAAGCCGTCTGTGGAGTTGTGTTGGCGCCTTTTTCTTCGCGCGCAATGCATTGTGGTGCGAGAGTTCCGCCGACTTCGACGCGCCAATGGCTCCGGAGCCAAATCGGCGCCGGGCCCGTCGGGGCGCGTTGGACACCGCCGGTTACGTTAGCTGCGCCGGTGCGCCCGACTATAGAGGGGTCGTTTTCGCCGACGTAACGTATCGTGCGCGAGCGCGCGCGCGCGCGTGCGTTACGTCGGACTATAAACGGCCCTTTACACCCATCCGTCGAAACGCCCAGCTCGCCTGTGGTTACCGGAATACCAGACACGTTCGGCGCTGCGACAGAATGCTCGCAACGCACGCTGCTTCGATAGCTCTCGCTTGGGGTCGACTGCCAAGCAGCTGCCGGAGAGGTTGGAGAGGCTTCGCACGCTCGCTCCTAGAGAAAGTTCTCTAGGAGAACCGAGAAAGAACCGAGTTGAGGCAAATGCATGACTGTGGAGGAGGGTAACTTGTAATCATCCGTAGCTCTCTTCATATGATACGCTTCACACAAGTTACGGTGCGAATGATTAACTTTAGTTGTACCTTACGCGTGTACAACATTTGTTCGAACCGTTTCAGGGACCCTTTAAGTTCCTTTTTTTCTTCTTCTACTGAAACATGGATCGAGTTCAGTCGCATACAAAACTCTATATCACACCTTTCCTTCAGAGAGAGGTAGAGCGGGCCGACTGTCCACCTGTTCCCGAATATTTACTTTTTCGGCCAATATAATGGACCTCGATTATCACAGCGAGAGCGTTAGTGGCTCGTACCCCGATGCTCTGGAAAGCGCGACCTGCGGTACAGAAAGTCATGTGAGCTCGCCTCGAGCAGACATGCGCTCGCGCCACTGCTCACACGTTCGTCATCATCTTCCACTGCTGGCTCTGGTGCCGCTCATCATGTCAGCGTTCCAATACTGCCCTTCGCGCTGGTGTCACTGATCTCGCGTTCACTATCAACTTGCACAGCTCGTGATCCGATGCCGTTCACCATACCAGCGTTCCCATATTGCCCCTCGCGCTCGTGCCACTTCTCTCGCGTTCGGCATCTTCATCCACAGCTGACTCCGATGCCGGTGATCATGCAACCATTCCCTAACTGCCTCTCGCGCTTGGGCCACTGCTTTCGCGTACGTCGTCTTCTTCCACAGTGGGCGTTCCGATGACCCTCATCATACCAGAGTTCCCATACTGCCCTTCCGCTCGTGCCGCTGCTATCGCGTCCGTCGTCGTGTTCTTCCAAAGCTGGCTCCGAAGCCGCTTACCATGCCAGCGTTCCCATATTGCCCCTCGTGATCGGCTCAATGTTCTCGTGTTCATCGTCGTCTTGTACACCTCGCGCCCCGATGCCACTCATCATGCCAGCGTTGCCATTTTTGTTTTCGCAATCATGCTACTGCTATCGCGTTCGTCGTGTTCTTCCACAGCTGGCTCCGATGCCGCTGATCATGCCAGCGTTCCCATACTGCCCGTCGCGCTCGTGCCGCTGCTCTCGCGTTCGTCGTCTTCTTCTTCCACAGCTCGCGCTTCGATGCCGGTCATCATGCCAGCATTCCCATACTGCCCCTCGCGCTCAAGCCACTGCTGTCGCCTTCGTCGACTTCTTCCGCAGCTCGTACGTATTACGATGTCGCTTATCATGCCAGTCTTCCCATGTTGCTCTTCGCACTCGTGCCACTGCTCTCGCGTTCATCGTCATGTTCTTCCATCTCTGGCTTCGATGCCGATCGTCATGCCAGCGTTCCTATTTTGCCCCTCGAAGTCGTGCCACTGCTCTCGCGTTCGTCGTCGTGTTCTTCCACAGCTCGTATTCCGATGCCGCTTATCATGTCAGCCTTCCCATGTTGCTCTTCGCACTCGTCCCACTGCTCTCGCGTTCATCGTCATGTTCTTCCATCTCTGGCTTCGATGCAGATCGTCAGGCCAGCGTTCCGATTTTGCCCCTCGAAGTCGTGCCACTGCTCTCGCGTTCGTCGTCGTGTTCTTCCACAGCTCGTATTCCGATGCCGCTTATCATGTCAGCCTTCCCATGTTGCTCTTCGCACTCGTCCCACTGCTCTCGCGTTCATCGTCATGTTCTTCCATCTCTGGCTTCGATGCAGATCGTCATGCCAGCGTTCCTATTTTGCCCCTCGAAGTCGTGCCACTGCTCTCGCGTTCGTCCTCCAGTTCTTCCACAGCTCGTATTCCGATGCCGCTTATCATGCCAGCCTTCCCATGTTGCTCTTCGCACTCGTGCGACTGCTCTCGCGTTCATCGTCATGTTCTTTCATCTCTGGCTTCGATGCCGATCGTCATGCCAGCGTTCCCATTTTGCCCGTCGAAGTCGTGCCACTGCTCTCGCGTTCGTCCTCATGTTCTTCCACAGCTCGTATTCCTATGCCGCTCATCATGTCAGCCTTCCCATGTTGCTCTTCGCACTCGTGCCACTGCTCTCGCGTTCATCGTCATGTTCTTCCATCTCTGGCTTCGATGCAGATCGTCATGCCAGCGTTCCCATTTTGCCCCTCGAAGTCGTGCCACTGCTCTCGCGTTCGTCGTCGTGTTCTTCCACAGCGCGTATTCCGATGCCGCTTATCATGTCAGCCTTCCCATGTTGCTCTTCGCACTCGTCCCACTGCTCTCGCGTTCATCGTCATGTTCTTCCATCTCTGGCTTCGATGCAGATCGTCAGGCCAGCGTTCCGATTTTGCCCCTCGAAGTCGTGCCACTGCTCTCGCGTTCGTCGTCGTGTTCTTCCACAGCTCGTATTCCGATCCCGCTTATCATGCCAGTCTTCCCATGTTGCTCTTCGCACTCGTCCCACTGCTCTCGCGTTCATCGTCATGTTCTTCCATCTCTGGCTTCGATGCAGATCGTCATGCCAGCGTTCCCATTTTGCCCCTCGAAGTCGTGCCACTGCTCTCGCGTTCGTCGTCGTGTTCTTCCACAGCGCGTATTCCGATGCCGCTTATCATGTCAGCCTTCCCATGTTGCTCTTCGCACTCGTCCCACTGCTCTCGCGTTCATCGTCATGTTCTTCCATCTCTGGCTTCGATGCAGATCGTCAGGCCAGCGTTCCCATTTTGCCCCTCGAAGTCGTGCCACTGCCCTCGCGTTCGTCGTCGTGTTCTTCCACAGCTCGTATTCCGATGCCGCTTATCATGCCAGTCTTCCCATGTTGCTCTTCGCACTCGTGCACTGCTCTCGCGTTCATCGTCATGTTCTTCCATCTCTGGCTTCGATGCAGATCGTCAGGCCAGCGTTCCCATTTTGCCCCTCGAAGTCGTGCCACTGCCCTCGCGTTCGTCGTCTTCCACAGCTCGCGCTCCGATGCCGCTCATCATGTCAGCCTTCCCATGTTGCTCTTCGCACTCGTCCCACTGCTCTCGCGTTCATCGTCATGTTCTTCCATCTCTGGCTTCGATGCAGATCGTCAGGCCAGCGTTCCCATTTTGCCCCTCGAAGTCGTGCCACTGCTCTCGCGTTCGTCCTCATGTTCTTCCACAGCTCGTATTCCTATGCCACTTATCATGCCAGCCTTCCCATGTTGCTCTTCGCACTCGTCCCACTGCTCTCGCGTTCATCGTCATGTTTTTCCATCTCTGGCTTCGATGCAGATCGTCAGGCCAGCGTTCCCATTTTGCCCCTCGAAGTCGTGCCACTGCTCTCGCGTTCGTCGTCGTGTTCTTCCACAGCTCGTATTCCGATGCCGCTTATCATGTCAGCCTTCCCATGTTGCTCTTCGCACTCGTCCCACTGCTCTCGCGTTCATCGTCATGTTCTTCCATCTCTGGCTTCGATGCAGATCGTCAGGCCAGCGTTCCCATTTTGCCCCTCGAAGTCGTGCCACTGCTCTCGCGTTCGTCGTCGTGTTCTTCCACAGCTCGTATTCCGATGCCGCTTATCATGTCAGCCTTCCCATGTTGCTCTTCGCACTCGTCCCACTGCTCTCGCGTTCATCGTCATGTTCTTCCATCTCTGGCTTCGATGCAGATCGTCAGGCCAGCGTTCCCATTTTGCCCCTCGAAGTCGTGCCACTGCTCTCGCGTTCGTCGTCGTGTTCTTCCACAGCTCGTATTCCGATGCCGCTTATCATGTCAGCCTTCCCATGTTGCTCTTCGCACTCGTCCCACTGCTCTCGCGTTCATCGTCATGTTCTTCCATCTCTGGCTTCGATGCAGATCGTCAGGCCAGCGTTCCGATTTTGCCCCTCGAAGTCGTGCCACTGCTCTCGCGTTCGTCGTCGTGTTCTTCCACAGCTCGTATTCCGATCCCGCTTATCATGCCAGTCTTCCCATGTTGCTCTTCGCACTCGTCCCACTGCTCTCGCGTTCATCGTCATGTTCTTCCATCTCTGGCTTCGATGCAGATCGTCAGGCCAGCGTTCCCATTTTGCCCCTCGAAGTCGTGCCACTGCTCTCGCGTTCGTCGTCGTGTTCTTCCACAGCTCGTATTCCGATGCCGCTTATCATGTCAGCCTTCCCATGTTGCTCTTCGCACTCGTGCCACTGCTCTCGCGTTCATCGTCATGTTCTTCCATCTCTGGCTTCGATGCAGATCGTCAGGCCAGCGTTCCCATTTTGCCCCTCGAAGTCGTGCCACTGCCCTCGCGTTCGTCGTCGTGTTCTTCCACAGCTCGTATTCCGATGCCGCTTATCATGCCAGTCTTCCCATGTTGCTCTTCGCACTCGTGCCGCTGCTCTCGCGTTCATCGTCATGTTCTTCCATCTCTGGCTTCGATGCCGATCGTCAGGCCAGCGTTCCCATTTTGCCCCTCGAAGTCGTGCCACTGCCCTCGCGTTCGTCGTCGTGTTCTTCCACAGCTCCTATTCCGATGTCGCTTATCATGCCAGTCTTCCCATGTTGCTCTTCGCACTCGTGCCACTGCTCTCGCGTTCATCGTCATGTTCTTCCATCTCTGGCTTCGATGCAGATCGTCAGGCCAGCGTTCCCATTTTGCCCCTCGAAGTCGTGCCACTGCCCTCGCGTTCGTCGTCGTGTTCTTCCACAGCTCGTATTCCGATGCCGCTTATCATGCCAGTCTTCCCATGTTGCTCTTCGCACTCGTGCCGCTGCTCTCGCGTTCATCGTCATGTTCTTCCATCTCTGGCTTCGATGCCGATCGTCAGGCCAGCGTTCCCATTTTGCCCCTCGAAGTCGTGCCACTGCCCTCGCGTTCGTCGTCGTGTTCTTCCACAGCTCCTATTCCGATGTCGCTTATCATGCCAGTCTTCCCATGTTGCTCTTCGCACTCGTGCCGCTGCTCTCGCGTTCATCGTCATGTTCTTCCATCTCTGGCTTCGATGCAGATCGTCAGGCCAGCGTTCCCATTTTGCCCCTCGAAGTCGTGCCACTGCCCTCGCGTTCGTCGTCGTGTTCTTCCACAGCTCCTATTCCGATGTCGCTTATCATGCCAGTCTTCCCATGTTGCTCTTCGCACTCGTGCCACTGCTCTCGCGTTCATCGTCATGTTCTTCCATCTCTGGCTTCGATGCAGATCGTCAGGCCAGCGTTCCCATTTTGCCCCTCGAAGTCGTGCCACTGCCCTCGCGTTCGTCGTCGTGTTCTTCCACAGCTCGTATTCCGATGCCGCTTATCATGCCAGCCTTCCCATGTTGCTCTTCGCACTCGTGCCACTGCTCTCGCGTTCATCGTCATGTTCTTCCATCTCTGGCTTCGATGCCGATCGTCATGCCAGCGTTCCCATTTTGCCCCTCGAAGTCGTGCCACTGCCCTCGCGTTCGTCGTCTTCCACAGCTCGCGCTCCGATGCCGCTCATCATACCAGCGTTCCCATGCTGCCCCTGGCACTCGTGCCGCTGCTCTCGCGTTCGTCCTCGCCTTCTTCCACAGCTAGTATTCCGAGGCCGCTCATCATGCCAGCTTTGCCACACTGCCCCTCGCGCTCGGGATTCAAGTTTGGGAATTAATATATCTAAATTGGTGTCATCCTGTGAATTTGTTCCTGGTGGATCCGCCTTGCGAACTCCCCGGCTGGAATTTGTAAATTGCAATATATGCCATAAAGTAATTAGCTAAAACTTGTTTTATTTATTTAATTTTGCATTTAATTTTTTGTGCAAGTAATCTGCACCTCTTCGAGTACACCAGCTCATGGACGAGAATTGTGCTGTCGGTCACAGACAATTTTTTTAAATTGTGGAAGTGTTCGCTGAAACAACAAACAGCTGTGCAAACACATTAAGAACGATACGTTTTAGCAGGGGCAAGAAACTCCACAAAATGAAGAGCTGTAGCACTTAAGGAGGTTTGTTCAACACAGGTTATAATTAGTAAGTAAAACACTGTTTCGTAAAGTTGAGCTTACTTAGAGGAACTTCCGTGGAACTAGATTAAGAATGTTGGCAAGAGGAATGTGAAGGAGTGTATGTCCTTGACTTCGGCGGATGCGTTGTGCGCTTCCCTCTGTATACCGAATGAAGCCTGTGTGAGCGCTTGAAGCGCAAGCCACCACGATGTCACCGCCAGCTCAAGCATATATATACTAAGACGGCCGGGCCTATGTGACATAACCAATCCACTTGGCCATCGACGCTATACATTTCCATGCCAGAGTTCGTTTCCGCAGGCAGTGAGCACGCAAGCCGATTGGCCAAACCTCCAGGCTCGGAGAGGAGCCGGGTTCGAGTTGTAAGGATTCGAGAAGAACTGACCCTGAACGAAGTACAAGCAGCATGCTTACGCGACTATTCGGTCTGTATTGGCGTACGTGTTTGTTCATGGGGAACGCGGAGATAAGGGAGTGAAACTAGAAGAGTGTGCGTGTCTGTTCCATGGCATTATGATGCAGTTTGCACGGCGCTTGTATAGACCCGAACAAACGGGCCGGCAACGAACCGCGGCTGCTTCGTGGAGTGCTCGCCTCTCCTCCACACCCACGCCACAACAGCGACGCGAACTAGAAAGGGCGACAGGTCATCATTGGGGAAGCGGGGGGAAGGAAAGGGGTACTCGAAGGCGGCTAATCAATGGCCCCCGGTCCGTCCTTCCATAATACATGCCCCCAATTGCATTTCTATTACTGAGGCACCCACGGGCAAACACATGGGCGACCGCCGCCAAGCGCGCCTAGCGGTGATCGCGGGGCAGGCACCGAGGCCCGCACGCAACGTGGTAATCAGCCCCGGAAGAAGTGGGGAGAAGGGTTCCCTGCGCGGCCCTGCATGCGCGCGCACGTCCGGGGCCGCAGCTTACACACCGCCCAACGTTGGTACCGCCTATAGGCCAGCTGTGCTGCGTTATAAGCATGGCGCTACAGAAACGTATATACACGCTTATCGAAGGCGCGCAGGGCTATCCGACGTTCGTGCGTCGGCACGGCGCTGCCAATAGTAGGTATGCACCCTAACGACAGACGTTCGTGCCATTTCCTTTTTTTTTTCTGTCCGTCTGTCTGTCTTCTGTCTGTGTGTCGTCCGAGCCAACCGCTCATGCGCTCTCCGCACGACGCAGACGTCGATGACGACTGACTGAGGCTTTCTTCTCTCTCTATGCGGTGTGCTCAGCAATTGGGCAAGGCCTCTATATGTACCCACCAACCTATACCTATAGCTGCGATGGACGAGCACCTGCAGATACGTACGTACGTATACGTACGTATACGTATACGCCGAATCCGTCGCACGCGCTCCCTCTCTGCGCGCGTATCGCAGTGGCCAGCAAGCGCTTCGCGGCCGACGATAATGGTGTGAGACCACCCCTTTTGCGAAGCGAGATGGTCGCCTGCACACACACGCATTCGCCCTCGCCGCCTCGGTTTCGAGAGCCGCTGCGTGAGCATCGCGAGTCTGTGTGTATGTGTGTGCTGTGGCGAGTTCGATCAAAAGCGAGAAGGAAGCTTCGGGGTGAAGCCATCCAGATGTGTGTGTACGTTCGTGCGCGTGGAATGGAGTGCAGCGCCGAGGAGGGCCAGGGTCTGCAGGCGCGCTCTCATTACGTAAATGGCATACACGGGGCGCGGGTGAGAGGGTGCTTGGGGCTGGAACTATAACGTTAGCGTGCGGCGCGCAGAGACAAAAGCTGTAATGATTTCCAGGGCTCCTCGTAAAAATAAGGCTGCGCGGGGCCTCGCTGGCGCGCGCGCGCGTGGCGATTCAATTATGCATCGGCTCCCCCCCCCCCCCCCCCCCCCGCTCTTCGGTTCGAGCTTCCCGCCATGCATGTGGGCCTTGGAGAATCGGTATACGTACGAGTAGGAAAATGGTCCGAAGCACACGTATGCGTTACACGCGCAGCTGTGCGGCAGACGAAAAGCCTCTCGGTTATATGGTGTGCGAACGCTATAGAGCAGCCACTCTTCGAACCTGTAGGTAATGGATCGTTAGCGTGCAATACATAACGCAATAGAAAAGAAGGGAAGAAGCCGGCGGTCGTCGTATGAGGAGCCTAGTCTTCTGTATGCAACAAGAGTCAAAGCGGCTTGGCTTTTCGGTTTGGAATCTGGAAGTTTAAAAGAATGAAAGCCAACTCCAGGCAGGACAGGTCCGCTGTCCAACTGCCTACCTTATAGATTCCCTTTTCTTTGAAACCCTGCCGTTCCCTTACGACTGCTCTCTCTCTTTTAACTCTCGCATAACCAAACCGCAATGCGCTAACCCGCTCGATAGGCTATTCTCGTCAGAGAGGATGATGCTATATAATAAATGATTAGAACTCTCCAACTTATTTGGCATGTAAACTTACAATCAAACTATGATAAAAGATTAACAAGGCTGCTCTAACAGGTCTCGTATACACGGCAAGACTATAGCAGCCCTCGGTTGCGGGCGAACAAGCGCGTCTCCACGTGCGACCACTTGCGTCATTTACTTAACTTGACTGCACGCGTTTAGTGAAGGCTGACGTAATATTTTGGACAGTTGTCATCCTTTTTAATTATTATTATTATTATTATTATTATTATTATTATTATTATTATTATTATTATTATTATTATTATTATTATTATTATTATTATTATTATTATTATTATTATTATTATTATTATTATTATTATTATCGCTCGAAAAAAAATACTAAGAATGCCTCAGAGTGCCCTAAATTATTTACTATAACAGGTTTTCCACAGACACCTTCGGGTTTGTTTCCCGCTTTATGATACTGTGTCGAGCCGTCATGAAGTGTGATCGCTTGGGAGGCGGACATTATAGCGGCGTTTTGACTCTCGCTGGGGCTCGCTCGGTTGCCCTTCTGTGTTGGTACTACGTACCCTTCCTCTCCCTTCTACTTCCTCAATGCTTAGCACCGCTCTGGGTGCGTCATCTGTGAAAACGCTACAGGTACGTGTGAAACGCAGTTTAAACAAACCTCGTGTCTTGCAAAGAAGACACATGACTGGGCCGCTTCCGTGTTCGCTTTCTCGTGGAGCGCTCACCTTGTCCCTTCCTCCCTTTTAATTCTATGTAAATTTGAGCTAAGTAGCCATAGTTCTCATGGTCCCTAATACTGCGCCCAATGGTCAGCGAAGTGCAATAATGCATTATATAGAGTCATCACCTTTCCGTTTGACGCGGTGGACCAGTTCCTGTTCGTCCCTCTTTAGCCGCATAGTACTATAGTACCATGCATAAGCCTCTTTTTATGTTATCGAAAGAACGCTGAGCGAGCTGGCTACAGTGATCAGTCATGTCAGAAACAACACACAAAAGCACAAAACGCAGGCAGTGCAAAGCCTGGTGCGTGACGTTAATGAAAACCTGAATGATAGGTGTTCTTCTCTTATTTTCTCTTTCCGAATTGTAGCACGTATGCCGGCAGTTGCGTAAAATTATATGGCAGCACGTGGTGACGCGTAAATCGCGAGCGATACGAATACGCTGCAGAAAAAGAAAATAACTTACGTCCCATTAACGCTGTAGCAACAGGTTTGGCCACATCCTCGGAGACCTGAGAAACATTTTTCTTGCAGCGGTCGTTAGCGTCCACTCCGGTGCGCACCATCATATATATATATATATATATATATATATATATATATATATATATATATATATATATGTTTTTTGGGGCAGAGCTTCCATAAGTACGGTACGTCACTTCGGTGAACATTACATCCTTCATCAAGACAGCTTGCGTCGATCGTGCCTTTGAATTATACAGAGCACGCTCAGAAGAAATTGTAAAAAGCAAAAAACAGAAGCAAATCAAACAGAAAACAAAAACAATCAAGCGTCATCTACACGTAATCTAAGTTTTCGGGCACTGATAAATGGCTTGGACATACCGAGGGCCAAAAATGCGTGCCAGGGCTACTCTGGTATGCGTCGGAGTAAAACCAATAAGAAATAAGAAATAAAAAAAATTCCCAGTTCCATCATTAGGCCGTCCTTCCGTGACGTCTTTCTTATTAGGTTCCGCGACATTAATTAATCAGCGCGACAATTTCGTCTTTGGTCGAGAGTCTCTTCAGGAGGTTATTAGAATACGATCCGTCACATCTAAGGAACAGCGCAGTTAGGGCAGTGACCACTAAGACCAACGTTACAGTAAAGAACATTTTAAAGGAAGCCTAAATATTTGAACAAAACAAAAAAATAAGTAAAGAAAAGCCAAATTGGGGCGTAAATCGCATCCCACCCAAGACCGAGACAGTAATTTTTTTGTACCCATTAATCACGCAACCCCTACATTACCTGCGCGTCTTCTTAATCAATCAAACCCACGTTCGCAGGCTTTATAACGCTAGATCCGATGGCTGGAAAGCGTGCAGTGCACTTTTCTTACGCGCGCCCTTTTCATCA
The DNA here is from genome assembly GCF_038994185.2 of Dermacentor albipictus. Taxonomy (NCBI): domain Eukaryota; kingdom Metazoa; phylum Arthropoda; class Arachnida; order Ixodida; family Ixodidae; genus Dermacentor; species Dermacentor albipictus. Next base: position 110,545,443 of record NC_091822.1, on the reverse strand, counting down.
TACGTCTCGGAAGCTGTAGTTGATTTCTTACTTTTTTCCCCTCTTTTTATTTAGCAAGCTTGTGCGCAGTTGTGGGTTGCCATGCGTGTCTTAGAACGGGTGTTGCTAGCATCTTGCTTTTGCAGACCAAGTCGAGAAGTGTACAACAGATAGCTCACGCTACAATATCCGCGGGCAAGTAATTGCATTCCACGTACAAACCATCTATTATTCAGACTGCAGTGTTCTTATGCTACGTGTGCTGGGTGCAATGTGTGTGATGACTAGTATCACGCAACATGCGTATATGCGTGTTTCACATGCTTTGCCGGCACACAACACTATGTGTGTGTGTGTGTGTGTGTGCGCGCGTGTGTGTATGTGTGCGTATGTGTGTGTGCGTGTGTGTGTATGTGTGTGAGTGTGAGTGTGAGTGTGTGTGTGAGTGTGTGTATGTGTATGTGTGTGTGAGAGTGTGTGTGTGAGTGTGTGTGTGTGTGTGAGTGTGTGTGTGTGAGTGTGTCTGCACTTCTCTCTAAAACGACGCGACTAATCGCGAAGATGACTGTCTTCGCTTACTCTATTTCGGCTGGAGATTTCTGCGTCCTTGGTACCTTATTCTTCCATTTTATTATTATTATTATTAGTTACTGTATTTATCTTTAATTTGGAAAATAAGTTAACGCTGACTTAAAGCCACCAACGAGAAACGCTACTCGAGCTAAACAAAAGCTGCTATACGAGAGCCAGCGGGGATATCCAGAGAACGGCCTCCCAGAGAGGCGTCACGAATCGGCCGAATCTTTGCCGGTTTTTTAAAACAGCCTCGATAGGCCTCGACTACGGGAGAAACGTGGCGTTCTCAGGACAGCATGCGGATCTTTTAGGAGAAAGCGGGTCCACTCGTGACGCCGGTCGGTTTGGCGACGCAGACAATGGAACACACTGCACAACAAGGGCACTCGCGTGCGGCAACATTGAGGCGGCGAGAAAGTGAAAGGACGCTAATTTGCTTTCATCGGGAGCGCGCGCTCGAGACCCCCCCCCCCGCACGCACGGTTGCACAAGCGCAGCTGTAACGCCTATGTGCGCGTCGTATAAGCTCTTGCGCGGACGTCGTGGTCGCCGCGTAGGCGTCGTGAAACAAAGGCGCACTCGCCTTCGCAACAATTGTAACCGCGAGCAATTTGAGAGTGCGACTGCGCGTTCGACACGAGCGGCGCCCGCTCGTGTTCTTTTCTTGTTCTTCGTTTTTTTTCTTCTTTTTTTTTCATGCAAAAACCTGCCGAGGAGAGCGGCGACGGGTTTTCCTTTCTTTGTCTTGTTTGTCTTGTACCTCACGGCCACGCGAAACGTTATAGTTTGCCAGGGAGCGCGCGCCTTACGCAATTCTAACCACTCGGTTATGTGGGCAGAAGAGAGAGAGAGAGTCGGAAAAAGAAAGAACGAGAGGAAGGGAAAAGAAAACATCAAATGACGGTATAATTATGCGTAGAAATGTACTCCGAAGTTTGTCGCCCGACCCCACGTCCGAGAAAGACTTTGTTCGGGAGGAATAAAACCGAGCGTTTGTGACTATATGTCGTGCCCGCATGGAATATGGTGTTTCGTGATATATATAGGGGGAGGGGGGGGGGGGGCGGGGCTGCGCGCATGACGTTCACGTATCCTTTTTACTGTCGCACTGACGTATGAATTGGAATCCTCGCGCCTTCTTCGCAAAGTGGATCCCGACGACGGAAATGTATCGTCGCCATGCGCTTTGAGGCTTCACACCCCAAGCTGTCACGCGCTTCTACTTTTAGCAGGCCATATAGCACATACGAACATCTGTTGGAGCCCCTGGCTCGTCGACCAAAACACCATTACACATGCCGACTTTTGTGCCTTTCCTGCATATAAAATCGCGGTCCTTTATGTAAGCGTGCCTCCTCACTTAGTTGGCGATTTGGCGTCTGGCACATACGGTTAAAACTGGCGAGATGACAAGACGATCGCTGCGGTCGCACGGCCATTTGAGATAACGATCTGCGTGATAACGACAGTCGATATTTCACAAGCACATTAAAACGTTTATCGAATACAGCCACTTTAGAGTAGAGGTCGTAGGTCGAGTAACGTAGGTCGAGTAGAATTTAGAGTAGAGGTCGTACGTTCTATAGGTGTTTGTTCTGGCAGACGGAGAGGTGTACTTATCACATGCTATAACAAGAAAAAAAAAGACGTGCTTGTGCACGCACGCACAGACACGCACATCCGGTTCCGCGCGCGACGTTCTAACGCCACGAAGAGAACCCAATTCCGCTGACAGCGATCCGTCTTGGCAGAGGCGGTTCTCGCGTCGAGCGTTCGAGGCGGGAAAGAAGGCGGCGCGCACCGTGGCGTTTCGCAGTCATGCTGGCGTTGTTGTCGTTGTTGCCCTTAGTGGCGGTGGCACATACCCACAGTGGGGGATTGGCCAAGAATCGGGCGGTTTAATTAGGTGCCTAAAAATAATAATGACAACAAGGGAGTCAACAATTTCGGCGTGTGAGTTTAAAAGTAAACGTTTTGTGTTTGGAGAAAAAAGGAAATAATCAGATGAAAACCGGGTATAAGCCGGACGAAGCGGGCTCGCTCACGTGTTCTTCGTCTTCTTCGCGGCTGGCCTCGGTGTACTACACACCACCGTGCCGCGTATACGTGCGTGCAAATCTCGTCTCGCGCCCCTTCGGAGTGCTTGTAAGAAAACCAATGGCGTGCGAAGAGCAAGAAGCGTGCAAAAATACACATGTTCGAACATTGTATATGCACCCACGCTCCTCCGGACACACATAGGTTTATGCATGTATGCACGAGGCGCGGAAGCTGGGGTAAAATGCGCGTCAGAATCTACGCGCGGCTAAAGTGAGCAAACTGGCTCTCGCGGTATACACGACGTCGCCAAGTCGACTATGTAGGCGAACGCGGAAGAGCTCTACGTAGCATCCGTCAATTCCGGCACTTCTGAACGTTTTCCGTGACGTCATGGAAGCAAGTGGCGAACGTCAGTCTATATTACCCTAGATAAAGTGAAAGGTGGACACCGCGGTGGAAACTAGAAAGAAAAAAAGTAGATTTAAAAAAAAATGACTAGCCTTTCTTTTGTTTTTGTTTCTGTTTTTGAAAAATTATAATGATTGGTGTTAACATCAATCGCTATTTTCCGATTTTTTTGATCCCACATGAAATTTCGCGCTGTGTTAAATTTCTCCGCGATGGCATGCAAAGATGCACACACAAAGAAATAAAGAAGTAAAAGCGTAGGGCCCCTTCGATGTGTTCTGAAGGGTGCGGGAGCAATAAATATTACATCTGCCTGCTATAGCAAGCACTTTCAGACTGCAAGGTCCCCTCACCCCCTTTCAATAGTGATAGGAGACATGAAAGCAAAAGAGAAAATGTAATCCACTGAGCATGTGTTGGTGGGCTAGTTGGTTAAGCATGATTACAAAGACGGCGCCGAATAAAACAACACACGAAGAAGGGGGCTTCGCGACTGTATCGCGAAGCAACAAAGGAGACCCGATACGGGTTTCTGAGACTTAAAACGCCGCAGTTGAGTACAAGTTCGTCCTGGTCCCGGAGATCGAACCCGGGACCAATGCATTTCCGAGGGTGTCGATCTGCCTACCATTTGAGCTTAACATTTGCTATGCTCAGTATACCTATGTTATAGCACTAGCACTCCTTTGTTTTATACGGTCTCGCTATAGTGTCTGCCAGCCTCATGCTAAGCTGAGATGGTTGAGCGACCGCTCCGGAAAGGCGTTGGTCCCGGGTTCGACCTTCGGCCCAGTGTGCATTTTTTTTCTTCAACTGCGAATAGGGCGCGGTGGACACTGTTTGCCTGGTCACACTCGTGGCATGCTATCTATAGAGGGAACTCATGACGCATGAAGTGACCCACCCATACACAGTAAACGCGCAACACGCACAAGTGACACGCCGAAGCCTTAGTCATCTATATAGAGCGTAGAGTCATCTATATAGAGGTAATCTATATAGAGGTCTATATAAAGCATAGAGTCATCTATATAGAGGTAGACTAAAGGGGCCCTCACTGCGCGCGGCGCAGTTGCACATGCAGCTGCTCCGAGGTTCAAGAACAGGGAGCAGCTCCAAATAGCCGACTCGTTGCATGACTACAAAGTGTACTTTAGGACCGTTCGTGTGGCCGCAAAGCGCGTAAAATGTACATGCAAGCCCACGCCACACGTATACGCTTGCCTATAGGCGCGCAAGCTCGCGTCTACGCGCTTTGATTGCGCCTGCCGCGCCTCGAAAGAAATGGCGGTTTGAATCTACAAGAGAGGCACGACAGCGCGCGCTCTCTGGGCTCACCGATAGACGCCGACGCCACTTCGTACTTTGTTATTGACGGTGCTTCAAAATGCTCCAGTGCGCAGGGTGTTTCAGCGAACACTTTTAAAAATCTTTAATAGATGCCTGTGGCAGGTATCACAATTCTACTTCATGAGCAGGTCTACTTGAAGCGGCGGACAATACTTGCAAAAGAAATTGAGATGCGAAATCGACCAATTAATAAAAATTCGCTAATTAAGTTTTTAACTAATTACAGTAAGGCCAATATTTCAATTTACAAATTACAGGCTTGGAGTTCGCAAGGCGGATCCACGTGGAACGAATTTTCCAGATGGCACCAGTCTCGAGATATGAATTCCCGAACTTTGCGGAGAAATCCATTGGCGTTCCAGTTAATTTGTTTACAAAACGTGGCTTCACGCACTGAAGCACACAAGTAACTGGAACGCTAATGGATTCCTCCGCAAAGTTCGGGAATATATATCTCGAAACTGGTGTCATCTGGAAAATTCGTTCCACGTGGATCCGCCTTGCGAAGTACACTACTAGAATTTGTAAATTGCAATATGGGCCATAAGATAATTAGTTAGGAAGCTAATTAGTGAATTCTTGTTAATTAGTCGATGTTGCATTTCACTTTGTTGTGCAAGTAGTGTCAGCCGTCTCGAGCAGACCGGCTCATAAACTAGAATTGAGCTATCTGCCACAGGCAACCTTTACAAAATTTTCAAAGTGTTCGCTGAAAAACCGTGCATATGAACGTAACTGTTATATCTTTAGACCTGTTAGATCAGCGTAAAAAAAGGAAAAAGAAAGAAAGGTCACTCTCTCGCGTGATATCAATCTGCCTCACAGAGGACTGATTGTGCCCGAGCGCGCGATAACACACCGGATACACGGGGATCCCCGGATACACGGGGATAGCGTCGCGTTTCAAAGCGTACGAGCCGTGCCGCACCATCTGCGCATGCGTGAACGCACGGACGCCAGCTTGCGCGCGCCCGTAAGCGCACCTGTGGTCTGGGCCTAAGTCTTGATTCACATTGCACATACTACACAGTGGCATTGGCATCAGTTGAAGTTTGTGTGTAAGATAGCTGGTATAATAATAATAATAATAATAATAATAATAATAATAATAATAATAATAATAATAATAATAATAATAATAATAATAATAATAATAATAATAATAATAATAATAATAATAATAATAATGATGATGATGATGAATAATGATGGTGGTGGTGGTGGTGATAATTACCTGTCTTGAGCTAGCTGATTGCAACTTGCGACTGGAAATTTCCCAAACATGTGACCCACGCGACCGCGCAGTATGGCGTCAAAGGAGTTTGGCCCCCTTTGTTTGTGACACTGTATCCAGGGTCGGTACGCCGAGTAGGAGGGTGGGGCGGTCCGGAAGATATAGTGCGACAGTAAACTGCTACTCGGCGAAATACTTACCAAGCAGATGCGCAAAACAGCAAACAGCAGAAACGCAGGGGTACAAATGTTTCCTTTATTAAATGATTTGTGCTCTTTATGACGCAAAGTCATTGCAGTGATGGTATTTAGGTATTGTTTGTTTTATCACTCCGTATAAAAACAGAACCAGCACCCAGGACATCTGCAACGGTATATACTATACTAGAGATGGTATAGTGCTGTCCGGCGTGTGAGTAATTCGGCAATACAGCACCCAGCCACGGTCATGAGAGTCCTAGCATGGTCCTAGAGGGTTTGCAAGCAAAACCTTTGCTTTTATAAATGGCATGAAGGCTCGGCCGCCTAACGCCATGGCCACAGAATGACAAATCGAAAAGTAAAAACGCAGTGTAGGGAAACCGATCCGACCTGCAATGAACGATAGACGACAGGCACGTCATACGCGTATTTGCGCCAGAAACTCGAAACCCGAAGGCCCAAACGAAGTAGCTTCGAAGAAAACAGGGTTGAAGAACGGAGACGAGCCGTGTCGGCCATGTAGCCGCTTAGAGAAAGATACGCCGAGTCCACGGGAGCCGTTCCTTACGTGCATATATATATACAGAGCAACTAACAGCTCCCGCGGAGCTTTCGACACTTCCTCGGAAGCGAGCTTTTCTTTTCTTTTATTTTTTTTAGTGTACCCGCACGCTTTCACTGGTATATTTATGCTCTGTTTTCGCTTCGTCTTTCTTTGCTCTTTTTCTTTCCTTCCTTTTCCGCTCCGCCGGACAGCCCTTCGCTCGTCTTCGCGCAGGTATCGTTTTTGAAGCCCACCCCTGCTGTTTGGGAGACAGCAAATCAAGCCGGTGAAAGACGCTCTGTTTAGTCACAATTGCGAAGCGGCTCCAAGCGTTGCCTTGAACTTGTGTTTCCATTTCGTTCCCAAGTGTATCCCCCCCCCCCCCTCCATCCTTCGTCCACCGTCTGGTTCCCGTTCCGCGCTTGTCCAAATAAGCAAAGCTGCGGTTAGTAACGCCTGAGCGCGCGTGTATAGCCCACTCCCATTTAGACGTGTTCCTTATGCGGCGCTTTAGCCCCGCGCGTTCGTCCTCTCGTGCCGAGGCGCTGGCTGCTTGAAGGTCACAGATTTTTTTTTGTGCCCATCGTGGCGCCCCTACGTTGTAAGGTGTCGGAAGGTAAAGGAGAAATTTCACACATAATTATAGTGTTCACATTGTTGCTTTCACAGTTTCTCTTTAATGTCGTTGTCTTCCTCTTGACTCTTGTGTTCTTCTATTCGTTCTTATACAAAACTACGTGCAGGTGTTCCAAAGCTATACACGTCTAACCACTGCACTATCTGTTCAAGGAACAAGGAGTACCCAGCACCTCATTTGTGCGGTACCGCCGTCTTCTGTCCCGTTTAATAATAATAATAATAATAATAATAATAATAATAATAATAATAATAATAATAATAATAATAATAATAATAATAATAATAATAATAATAATAATAATAATAATAATAATAATTATTATTATTATTATTATTATTATTCATAATCGTGTCAACAAATGTTTATTATAGTACCCAGGAACAGCTGCATAGCCTTCTTCTTCTGGTGCACTTAAATACTGTTGCACTACACACTATAGGTACAGAAAATGTAAACGCGGTATACAAAACAATTCCATGCGACGTCTTTCTTGCATCTTGTGTCATTGTACTCGATTCCCTTGCCCGCAGATTTTCTAATTATATCACGCCACTGATAGTTTACTGCCGCACATCATGGTGTGAATTTCCCTCTCCGTGGAATTCATTCTGTGCAGGGTCGGCATGCATGCTCTACGCATTGCACGGCCCTGCATGCCAAACCTTCCTTGTAATAGCATATCGGCAAACCCCGTTTGTATGCCAAACACAAACGCTGTCTTCCCGTCTCTCAACGTCACCTCTGCCACTTTTTAGTTTCATTGCTCGTTGCGTGGTCCTTAGCTCCTCCTCGAGAATCCTTGTTATCCTCCCAAGTATCCGCCCCATGTATTATACGCCACAGTGCCGAATGCTAGGGGTGCGCACTTCGCAAGGATAACGGCAAGCTGACACACATGGCTCGGTTTCATGCCAAATGAGCTTGAAACCAAACCAACTTTCTTTTTTTCTTACAAGGCACAGGTATGGCCAATCAACCTCCTCGCTCCCTCAAGCTACACGCCTCGTCTTGAATGCCACTTTGAAAATGCAACAATTACAATATCGACTCAACGGAAACAAAGACACCCCAGTGGGAATGACGAGACGGCTTTGGTAGATGTCACTTTTCAATTGAAAGTGACCATTAACAACAACAACAAAAAAGAACCTTGAAGAGCTATAACGAACGGCAGGGACGTATACGCGCCAGCAATGCCTCCTTCCGGCGCCTATTATTTCTCTCGAGGTGGTTAAAGAAAAAAAAAAAAAAAGATCGCGAACGTCGCGCCACGATCCGGCCGTTTAAAATAAGCGAGTACGTGAAAGCCTCGACCTGCGGTGCGTGATTAAACACCGGCGGTTAGGCAAATAACACGTTTACAATGGCGCTATTCGCTCCCGCTAAGATGAATATGCACCGGGGCGCTGAAAGACAGACAAGGCCAGGTTATGCAAACACTGCTCCCGCGACTACAGCGCTGTAACAGGCAACGAGGCTAATTTTCGAGTTACTCATAAACGCGACCCTGCAATCAGTGCCGCGAGCACCAACGAGAGAGAGAGAGAGGGTGAAAGAAAGACTAACGCCTGGACAGACAGATGCGTACACACGTACACACGAGTCTCTCTCTCACCCCCCCCCCCCCCCCCCCCCATCTAACGTGGTGGTTGCAAGTGAGCAATGGGCCCTCGGCCAGCGGAGGAGACAGGACGAGAGATACGCGTCAAAATCTCGGGCGTAATTATTACCATTAGCACGCCTGCGCGTGTAGATCACATAAGGCCACAGCGTGTACGTGAGCACACATACGGAGGCGCGGTGCCATTAACCTTCGAGGACCCGGCTCAGGCACCTTCCTCTGCCGTGTACTATACGCACATACGTGTAGCAAAGTTTCGAACAAAGCAAGAAAACGAACCCTCGCCCCTATGACTGTCCGCGGCGCATAGGCATCTGTGGCGCGCCTTTTACCTTTTACGAGCGTCAACCGTGCTCTCTCTCTCTCTCTCTCTCACACACACACACATTTGTGAGAGAGAGCACACGGCTGAGGACAGCATGGACTCTGTGCGTGCACTAACTCGAGCGTCCATGCACGAAACTGTACGGACACGGCCCGCATGCTAACAACGCACATACACATTCGCACGCACGCGCACATACGCACGCACACACGCACACTGACACACGCACGCACGCACACCGGAGGACGAACGAGCGTGCCACGCTAAAGTGTTCCGCGCTGACGGGGCGCACGAACCACACCCCGTAATCACGACGCATGTCGGGGCAACTAATTCGCACCTTGCTTTTTCCTCGCGGCCGACGCTGCGCTACGCTGCCTCGGGCCACGCCCCCTACCGCCGCTGCCGCGAAACTGCCCGCAGATTCTTACCGAGCTAATCTCTCATCTTCGACCGCGCTGTGCGCGCACGCTTTGCGCGCACGCTTTGCTCGCATGTTTGTTTGCCTTGGGGAGGAGGTGATTGTTGATTCTCGGGAACTCGAGGGGCCGTGCATATAGTGGCGCGGACGTGCGGGCTGCAGCAAAACTTGAATGGGCGCGTAGGAGAGGAGAATTTGTGTAGTCCTTTTCGTTTTTCACCGGACGTGGAAGAAGAGCGTTGGCCACTACGCCAATTCGCGTTGTAAAACAGCAACAACAACAACAACAACAACAACAACAACAACAACAACAACAAAACGCGTGAAGAGTGTTTCACCGGAAGGGGGCCCGTCATGTGGCCGGAACAGCCGCTGACCTGTTTTTTGACGGAGGAAGGCGGGCACGACGGTGACATTCGTGATCTGTTCGCTTGGGTATATATCTACTTCGCGAACCGTGGAGAAACAAGAATGTAAATTCGGGAGATATTACGCGTCACAACCAGTGTCTGACTGTGAAGCACGCCACAAAAGGTGACTCCGGAATAATTGTTCTGACCACTTGGGCTTCTTACATGCGCAATAATATAGGCGCACGGGCGTTATTTGCATTTCGGCCCCGTCGAAATCGTTGGGATCGAGCCCGCGTCCGAAAGCTATGCAGCTCAACGCCCCTTTTTTATGTTTACAAAAAAAGGTCCCGAAAGTCTCTCGGTTAAGACCTATAGACAACCGGAAGTTACAACAGCCTATCAGTATAGAGAACTCTACGGCCGGTACCACTTTTGCTGTACAGTTAGCACGTTTGAAAAATGAATTTTGCTGCTAAGTAGAACACGAAAGCGGCATACATGACCTCGGCGATTAGGGCTCGGCGCATGATGTTTTCGATACATATGAACACATAAAGAACATGTGCCTGTAATATACTATGGGACAAAATGCTTCTTTATCTTTGGCTATTTTACTCTGGAGAAAGAATGGCCGGAAGTGACCTGGCGCCATGGATACACTGTTGCCACAGTGTGGATAAAGCGGCCTTGGCTACCGCGGTAGGTGGGCGCCCAGAAGGTGTCTCCCTCATCTGTATATCCTCCTGATACACGAAGCCAGCCCACGGGCATAATCGCTTTCAAACCAATATCTGCAATGTTAGACCTTCTAAAAGAGGCCATCCCACTCATTAAATTAAAAGGTGCTGTGAAAGAGCTTCTAGTTGATGGGTGCTAACTTCTGGTGTTGCAATGTGCAGGGTTTATTTATATTTTTTAAGGTGGGAGGGGGGGGCGGGGGGGGGCATGTTGCGTTGCTAAATGCTGTTCTGTTTTCCAGAACAGCATTTTTTTTCAGTATGTCAATCGCAAGAACGTGTCGGAATTTTTACAATGCCTCTGCTGCAGCGTTGTTCTGATGAACCTTGCTGCTGTTGATGCATATGGTGGCTTGGCCTCTCTGGTACTTGTTGAACATTTAGCCAGGTCCACCATGACAACGTACGCGAATTGTTTTAAATAAACTCCACAACAACAACAGCAACCACAACAACAACGATGAAGACGACAAGAATTACACATGTATGCTACGAAAATGAATAGCCCATTTTTTTTATTCTATGGTTAGAACTTAAAGGCAATACCTTGTGTGAATTTTTGTTTTTTTTTGTCCTTTAATTCCCTTTCCCCAGCACAGGGTAGCCAGCCGGTACTTGCACTGGCTAACCTCCCTGTCCTTCCTCCCCCTTCTCTCTCTCTCTCTCCATGCATAGAAAAAGTTGACGCTTTCTTGCGTGCCTATTAACTAAAAACACTTTTCTTAGCCTAAACTCATGGATCAATAATGTGAACTCGCGTTGCAAGACGGTACGCTATGGCTACACATGCTTGAGTTCGGCGTCATCTCGCGGTATTCGAATCGTACTCGACGGCGCTTTTCGTCGTCTTCGACTGTATCATCTTCGACAATATCAATGAACGGCTTCCATGAAGTTCCGCATGACGAATATAGTTTATATTCTGGTTGAATACTTTTCTTGTTTTTGTTTTTTCGAGTTACTTTCCAAGAGGACTGAAGTCAATGTGCAAATGCGCGTTATACAATACCGGGTGTTTCAGCGAACACTTAAAAAGGGTTTTAAAGGTTACCTGTGGCAGACAGCACAATTATAGTTCGTGAGCTGGGCTACTCAAAGAGGCGGACGTTCATTGCGCAAAGAATTGCAATGCACGAACGACTAACTAAGAGGAATCCACTAATTAAGTTTTGTATCTAATTACCTTATGGCCCACATTGTCATTTACAAGTTCTAACCGTGGAGCTCTCAAGGGTATGATGCACTTGGAACGATCATCAGGATGCCACCAGATTCGAGATATCAATTCCGGAGCGTTGCGGAGAAATGCATAGGCGTTCCAGTTACTTTGGTGCTTCAATGCATGAAACGACGTTTTGTTAAGAAAGTAACTGGACCTCTTCCTCGCGTCACACTGACGCGAGGAAGTGCGACTGCTGGGTGCAACGAGAACAGTAATCGCCACCGCTGCGGGTCGAAGGGAGCGAGGGTAACCTAACGACGTAGTTCTCAAGATAGAGGCCGCTGGGGAACGAAGTCGCCGGAGCAACAACTGCAGCATCTATGCATTGTCGTGTGGGGGGGCATCGTCAGGCACACGAGGCAGCTGCGGCTGGATACAGACGAGCGAAGCAGTCAATAAGTATATACCGTATACTGTCGTCATAAAGCTATTGATGATAAAGCATAAAGCATAAAGGTTGATGCGTTCAGGTCACAGAAACACGTTCCCGCATGTGGCTTGATGGGGCCTTTACAAACGCCCCATTATTCCCCATCAGAATGGCCGACAGCCCGCCCTACAGGCGGGTCAACTGAGGCTGCGAGGAGACGATTGTGCAATTCATTTGTGAATGCCTTCGCTATTGCGCGCCAAGGTAAGATATGCTGGCCCTATTCACCTCATTTGAATAACCCAAAGTGTCTTCTTCCCTAATTTAGGTGCGATAGTAAGGAGGTATAATTGACGTAGCTTACCGCCAGGAGCTGAACGCAAAGGCTTCGCAGAACAATTCCTCTATGCGACGACGTATCCGAAGTGTCATCAATGATCGCCGATTTTTTACAAATTCATCGAAAAACAAAGTAACGATAAAGACGGAGGCCCCAACGCTTCCTTCGATGACGTTAATGCGACATCTTTATGCGATCCTCTGATTCGATTATTATCTTTCGGCATTAGCACTACTACGCCATGGTTATCTGTGTTATTATAATACTATGACCTATACTGCTGCTTTCTACAAGCCTATGCAGCGTCACTATAGCGTTCAGCTGGAACACAACACCGCAAGGATTGTATTTTGTGCGTTTCTCTGAAAGAGAAAGTAAAGACAAACGATAAAAAAAAGGCTAAAATGTAGTAAAATCCCTTCAAGGTCTGCTATTTTCTGTCCCCCTCAATTTTCCAATTTTGCTATGTATAGGACGGCAGCACCCACACGTCAGTGTGGCGTCACGTATTTAAAAGTAACTCTTTGTACTTCGGCACGTGTTTCCCCTTTAAAAAAAAAGAGAGAGACCGACGATTACGACACTCCCTAATGCGACATTTGAGTGCAGCTCGATACGTGTTTTCACTTCGCGACATATCGAGGCAAATAATTTGAAACGGAAATCGCCGCACCGATGAGCAGAGGGCCAGTGCCTTCGCCAGAGGCAGTATGGGAACGCTGGCATGATGAGCGGCGTCGGCACCACCTGTGGCAGAATGGAGACGACGACGAACGCGCCATGAGTGGTACGAGCGCGTTCGCGCGGTTACACCGAGGGACGCCGACGCTCAACCCAGGAACTTGCGCCTGGGAGCTGCGTTCTAAAACGCTAAGAAAGCGCCCTAGGCTGAATCTCCGACTCGTTCAGAATGTGAGGCATTTCTTCTCGACAAGCAATGACCGAACAGGACCAGATTCTGTCAGAATACACCATGTCACGGAAATGCTTGGCCTGAAGCTTAACAGGGCCGTCGCCACCGATATTACATATGTAGTAAAACGTCCGCATTTAGGAAAAGTCACCTTTTTGGTATTCCAAAACCGTACATTTCTATCAGTTTAGCCTAATATTACTATTTGGGGTCTCTTTCAAGTTTAAACACGATACGCACATACACGCCCTACAGTTATTGCTACGTAACGTACAGTCAAGAGCAAAAGTCTGTGTGGCACGACACTACTAAAACGTTCTTTTTTTCTGTTCTACTGCATCCATGCAAAGTGAAATTGTCTCAGTACATTGAGTTGTTTGAAGAAGCTTGTGTAGTCCACACCGCTTGATTTAAACCTGCCCCCATACCCCGGCTGCGAAGAAGAAATAAATTTTCGCGTCATCAATCGGTGGTCCTTGAATTTTTGCTCACGACTGTACAATGTAGTTATTACTACAGAGCTCAGCACACACAGACTGTTAATTCTCGTTATATTCTAACCATACACACAGACTACAAATACGGTGAGCATATTTTGGTACTAACAAAATTAATACGTCAATAAGACGTCAATAAAACAAAGCATCAAACATATCGAGCACTTCGGGCTGTTAAGATGGATTACCGGAAGAAGGTGGGGGCATTGACAGCGAGGAATCGCACTTTCCATGTGGACAATCGACCAAATTCAATAAATAACTTTTTAAATAATTTTCTTTGGAGCCCATCTTGGATTCGTGAAAATGAGGTAAATATGTAGTTATTGGTGTCATGGGTGCTATAGCGTAAATAATTCCAATCTACTTTTATTCCAATCTCATGACGTCAAATTTACGTAACTACCGAGGAAAGTATCGGGCGGCGACCCAACGCGTTGTTTAAACAGCCCAATCAAATGATCTCCTCGTTCATAGGAGGTCACTTTTGCTTGCTTTTCAAAGCGAATAGCACTGCCTCTCCTTGACAGCTTTTTCTCATATAATCGACTGACGAGAGGCGAGTAACACGCAGAAGCAGACAGGGCTTCGGTGATACCGAGTTAGCGCAGTGGAAGAGTGGTGCCGGCGAATGCGGTGCGCCACCCGCTTTGCATTTCCCAGCTCGCGGTGGCTCGTCGAAAACCGCGGCGGTGAGCGACTGAAAGATAAAAATGCTGCCTAAAGCAGATCCTCAGTGAAGGAGAGTTGGCAGAGTCATGTCGTCTACGTGTCGAATGGGCTCTACAATATTAAACAAGTTTATTTTATTTTTTATTTTATTTTTAAATACGCAAATAAATCCATTCTTCCCGGCAGCTCTAAATGGCAATGTGCCAATGCGATCGGCGGGCAGCAGTTTTCGATTCCTTTCGAAACGGGGCAGACTGCGGCTATGCCGAAAAAAAAAATGAAGAAATGCTCAGTTTTTGCTTGGCATATTAATGCGTATTCAATGCGTACACGTCACTTGGACGTGGTGATTATTCACAGTTTTTGTGACGTCGCGCGACACACTGGCTAAGTGGAGGTAGCCAGGATTTTTTTCTTCTTTTTACGAATCGTGGTGGGCTGACTGCAAAAAAGGAATATAAACATTTGGAGTAGCTTTACGTTATAGCGCGCCATGTTTGCATGCTTATCTGAAATTCTAAGACTAGCCCCCTTTTCGAGATATCCAGCTAAAAAAAACATCTACTACAAATGAATTCTCGTTACAGTTAAGATCATCCCAAATTGATTGACGCACGGCTTTGGGAAACTGCTGCAACGCCCTATATATATATATATATATATATATATATATATATATATATATATATATATATATATATATATATATATATATATATATATATATATATATATATATATATATATATATATATATATATATATATATATATATATATATATATATATGTATATATATATATAAAGCTGTTACGTTGAACAATCTGTATCGTGCAATGCGATCTTGCGGCGTGTTTTGTGAAGAAGTAAGCTGCAGCGACAACCACAATCTTTTATAAAGGAATATTAATTAAAAATGCAAGTCACTGCATATTTTCTTTAAAGCTAACTAAAAAAAATTCATTGAATTCTTAGGTTTCCCGAGCCAAATCCGCGATACGACTGTGAGGCACGCCGTAGTGGCGGACTCCGGATTAATTTTTTCACCACCTGCGGTTATTTAACGTGCACCAGATCAGGTGGGTGCACGGGTGGTTTCGCCCTCGTGGAAATGCGGCCGATGTGGCAGGGATTCGAACTCGTGACCTCGGGCTTAGATGCACGCGTGACGCCGAGACCACTACGCCATCGCGGCGGGCGTATATTTTCTTTGTTGTATCAAATAAAACCTTCGCATGAGTGTTCTCGCAATGTGGTAGCTCTACTGCCCAATTGATGTTTAAATGGCACGTGAAACTAAATTTATTCACAAACAGCGTATATCATGCGTCCGCACAGGTTCGCGAGTCCCGTTCACGTGTGTCTTGTTTTCTTTCT
Source organism: Dermacentor albipictus (assembly GCF_038994185.2). NCBI lineage: Eukaryota > Metazoa > Arthropoda > Arachnida > Ixodida > Ixodidae > Dermacentor > Dermacentor albipictus. The sequence continues at coordinate 110,529,624 of NC_091822.1, read as the reverse complement.
CTCAGTTTTAGCAAGTGTGTACAAAGGTCAGCTGAGGAAATTTCAAGTAAAAACAAGGGAGCCGTAAAATACGAAGGAAGTTGAAAAATCGGAGACGTTTTATCCTTTCTCTTCCTTCCTGCAGATCGGGAAGCAGTTTTCAAAATATAAACTTAAACTCATCTTTAACGCAGCAAAATCTTTACATCGGGATGTCAAGCCCAATACATTGTCTATAGACTTATCTGTTGACCCATTAACTTCGATCCACATAATCGTTTTGTAAAATGTGGGCGGCCGCTTCTCGTTAGCTTTCGAACCTCGTCTACACCGAAGCGGAAACCTTAAATGTTTTGAAGTACACAAACTTAAGGTACGCGCAGGCCTAATTGGATTATTTCAGAGAAATAGAGTGGGCAACAAAGAAAACAAGAACGAGCAAAAAATTCAATTTGTAAGAAAAACGAGACGCGCAGTGTTGCAAGCCGCTTTCGCTTCGGACTTAGTTCTTCCGCGGTCGCTAATGAGTTTAGTTGACGAAGTTTGGACTTTATAAGTACCGGTACAGAGTTCGGTTAAAAAAAATGCAATAGCAGCAGCAACAACACAGTCGGTGAAGATCAGTGAAACGACGGTGTCCGTTAACAACAGAGCCTCCGGCGATTTCGCAACTATACCGTTCCTAGGATAATAGCCAAAAATAGCGATAACGTACCGACCTCATCGTACCGTACCGACCTCATCATCATCAACACAAGCGGCGTAAATTGCATATTCTGCCGTCTTCGTCACGCATCAGGCCTCTGTACTCGTTCGGTTTTGCATTACGGAGGTAAGGGAGATGGGAGACTTGTCATGCATCTCGCAGATCGTATACATCGCGAATTTCGTTTCCTCGAGCTATGTCAAATGGTTCCACGTAGCCCCTTTCTTTATATCCTTTCCTCCACGTAAAGTTCACGTCGTCCTGCTCTGCTTTATTACAGATTAATTTGCCGTGCCTTCTTCATCCGCCGCTAGGCAATGCAAGCTCGTGCAATTTTTCACGCAGTGATCGTGTTATACGCTCAAAACGGGAGAAGCCAGAATTTACTGTCCTTTCCAGCTATCTATCGTTTTTGAGAACACGCGGAAAATATTCCTCCTTCTGGCCACGTTCCCATATTCCGCAACAACTTGTGACTTTGACAGTATTTAGAAACGACTCGTGCTGACATTCATGTGATTAATGCTGTATAGGGAAAGATCCATTGACGGTGAACGCTCAGCCTCCATCCCAACTAATGTTTGAGTGAAAATACCGACGTGAAATGAGTTACAAGAAATTTCTTTAGGTATTTAAGCCACACAGCTAAATCGTTGAGTGATTCTTGCAAGAAAAGCCTAAAGTCAACAACGTACAACTGTGGGAGCAATGGGTAAATTCTATACCCTATATATTCATGAGAAAAACATATGCAGGAAAACCTCATAAGAAAATAGGCCCTCACAACGTGATGGGCCAGCGGTAATTTCTATCCTCGAAGCGCGCGGCGAGTATGGGGGAGAGTGAAGCGGAGAGCGGGTGAAGAAGGCCGATCGTGACGAGGGTATCACTAACAGATACCACGGACCAAACAAAACATTGAAAGATCGGGCAACCAGAGAAGGCCTGTTTTCCCTAGAGTCAGCGCGCAGATGGGTCCATCCAAAGGAAAGGTGGAGCGGCCTCATATGAGGTTGCCTTATCGACGCTAGTTGCCTGGCGTCATGCTCCTTCCTAGTAGCTTTCCTTCCTGATGATGATGAGGACGATGACAATGATTGCGATTGCTATGATTATTATAATGACCTTTAGCTGTGGCATGTATCTACTAAAAAACATGGGCCAACAAAGGTGACAGGAAAAAAGAAATTAGCTCAACAGATACATACTAAATATTGATATTATCCTCGAGATGTTTTCCCTTCTTCTACTCCTTTTGTATCTCGAGACCGACTTCTTGGGTTTTCGCGACAATGCTTTCACGTCAAATTTATGCAGACCGTTGGTTTTCAAATTTCCGCCATAGCGGACGTTTCCATACCCCGGCAAAATCTAATGACGATGAAGTTTCGCGCACCGGGATACATTAGTGGTGCATTGTACCTGTATGTACTGTGCAACATTTACAATGCACATTGCAATTATGATGTCAGTAGCATTGTTCCTAAAGGAAACCGCAAGTGGCGGATTACCTTTTGCACGAACGTCGCCTGCGCGTGACGTCATCGTTCTCCTATACACTCTCCCTTCCTTCCTTACGCCTGCCCACGCCACTGCTACACTCACGCGAGTCCGTCGACGGACAAGATGAACGCCCGATTGCGCCTCCGCTCAAATGACGCGAGAGCATCGCGCAAACCTTGCTCGCCGCCAGCATGACGACCTCCATCAATCTCTCCGAGTCTTGTTTCTCAAACCCCCTTCCTGTCTTCCTCCCCTACGGTCTTTCCTCCTTCCCAACTTGGCTCCTTCTCCGCGTACACTGGCGTAATTTGCCTCTCCTCAGCACGCAAGAAGACGTTTCGCCATCCGTTCTCCGTCTGCCTTCGTTCGTCCTGCCGACCTTGTGGCTGCTATCTAGTCGTAAGGGCGAAGAACGACGACAGACGAGACGCGCTCGAATTTCCGAGCCACTTTCTCCCGCCAACTCACCACCCCGTCCGGCCGTCCGGGAGGCTATCTTCAGGCGCGATCTGAACGCGGCCTCGCTCGGGACAGCGTGCTAAGTGTCGGCGTTAACGCGCGCCACTAACGAAACAACAGCTAAACAATAGCATTGTTTGCACTCCATCTAGGAGATGCGAGAGGAAGTTACAAGAATTTAAAAAGAAGCAGGAAAGAAAGAAACAATGTTGAGGAGAACGAGAGCGAGAAACTAGGTGTTGGTGAGTGCGAAAGCGAAGCTCTTTCATCTGGATCGGGAATATTTTTCCGCCCACTTAACGCCCCCGTCTTCCTCCGGTGTAAAGGGAAGTCAGGTGAGAGGGGGGCAGCGGCTTGGGGGCTTCTATAAGAGGTAGGGTAGGGGGCGTTGGGCCGGTGTTACTGTCGTTAGAAAAACTGTTTGCTTTTCCGGTATCGTGGTGTCGATCTGGCACTTCTTCTGCACATACCCCCTCGGCTCCTTCCGCTGCCACCATTTCACCCGTGAGGCTTCAACGTGAAATCAGAAGAAAGAAAGAAAGAAAGAAAGAAAGAAAGAAAGAAAGAAAGAAAGAAAGAAAGAAAGAAAGAAAGAAAGAAAGAAAGAAAGAAAGAACGCAAAAGGAATGGGAAAGTGGACCGACGTTTCTCGCTGTTGGTGGCGTCCACTCTACACAGTCAGAACATGGCACACAGACTGCGCACGCCTTCGCGTGTGCATGCGCACGGGAAGTGGTGTGCGTCCCCGAACAAACAAGCAAGCGAACGAGCAAGCAGCAGCGGATGAGGCGAAGCAAGAAGCCGAGCCGAGAGTCAAGCCGAGGCACCACGGCGAGCCAAGGAGTGTGTCGATCGTCCCGCGCGTAACGACGTCTGCGCGCGCTCATTGCCTCGTCGAGTAATAACAGCCTACCGCCTGAACGGACCAACGCCTCATTTTCTTCCCGCCCAGCTACAGCCGTGCTCCAACACACGTTAGTGTGTATAAACACACGCACACGCGCGAGCCTCGCTGGAGCTTGCCGTTTCGTGAAGCCCCAATGTACACACTGGCACCTTGCTGGCTGCCCCTTCGACAGGCGGAACCGGCAATTTTCGGGGACCCAGCCGTGAAAAAGAGACGGAGAGCGCGCTCTCGTCGGTTTTTAGCAGCCTGAGCGAAAAGAAAAGTACCACAGATTGGAAGGAGAAGAAGGGGGAAGCGGGGGGGGGGGGGATGTAGTGCGAGGAATTGCCTTTTCACACCTGTTTTTCCAGGGACCATCAACGCCACGATGGACACCACGGACATTCTGCACGCTGTGGTACGGCCCGAGCGGGCAGTTTTGGCCGTCAACCCCTCAAAAAGTAAGAATAAAAGAAAGAGCATGGAGAAGGTAGGGAGGGGAGGGGGCTCCGAAATGGACGCTGCCAGATCTCGCAATGGTGTGCGGTTCTCTGCGAGCACCTGGACTGGAAGAGCACTTCTGCTTCACCCTGCCATTTTTGCATGTGTGCAGGTAAGTAGCAATACGTGAGGAAGCCAGTCGTCCTAACACCCGCCTTAGTTCTCCGCTACAGACTTCCCGAAATCTACAGACTTCTCAAAGTCTTGGTCAGCGACCACCACCATAGATTGCCGAAACTCTGGCGTCCATATGTATTGCTTATACTTGTTGAATTCTTGGCTTCATTCGAGTGCCTGCATTGTCGAAATTATGTAGGCTACACCACGCCTTTACCATATATGCATGTGTTGTATATGGTATATGCATGTGTTGTATATGGTATATGCATGTGTCGTGTATGTGTCGTGCAATCTGTACAAGTGTTCCTATTGGCGCTCCAACACCAACGACCTCTCGATCGCAAGCACGAATTCTTTGCATATTCCTCAAGTAGTTGTAGCCTATACAATGCCACTGGAGCTCCTCTGCACAGTCGGTCCAGCGGTAGCAACGCAGCAAGCATACGTTTTACCGAGAATGTACACGAATCGCGCCTGCTACTAATATAACCTGAATCTCTATATGACTAGCCGTCTTGTCTGGTTTTACGCCACAACTTTACACCTTGTTTCTGAGAGGCACCGCATAAATGGGAGGGTATACGAGTGCACTTTGGCCAGCGGCGGCACCTCTATCAAGCGCAGCAATCGCAGTGCACAAGCGCTCTTGAAAGTTTTTCCTCAACTTAAGTGCGGCCACATGCCGCAAGGAATAAAACCTGCGAATGCCACAGCCTCCGAGCCTCGTAGGCGAGAACTGCGTAGCGACGGCCAGCTTGTATCTTTCGGATGCTTCCGGTCCAGTTGCCTTGTAGCACACCATGGAGGTGCGCGATTCAACAGGAGCACGCTGCGTCTGCACCTCTTCACTTTGCCAGCTATAGCGTCGCGCGGGGTGCGTGCTTGTGTGTGTGTGTCAGTGAATGGTCGTAAGCTGTCCTTTAGATACCGAGAGCACGGCAACTCGAGACGGAGGCATTTTCGCCGTGGATGATGATTTTGTTCACATCTGCGCCCTACGCACACACCGTCCCGGTTTGATGTCCCTCGAAAGCGACCGGCCGCGACTGCTCTGCTCTTTGCCTTTATCACCTCTCATTGTTGTTCAGACAGCTGCTTTTGTTTTTCTTCTTTTCATTTCATTTCCTGGCTTCTTTCGTTTTCTTTTCTTCTCAGTTTTCTTTTTTTGCCAAGGCGACAAGGCGCCTTCTGCTCCTGGTCAGAGGAAGTGGAATGCGCACACACGTATGCACGCGAATAGCTCTTCCACCCATGCAGCCTCGTACCCCGTGTACTCTATCGTGACTTATATGCGAAAGTGCGAGACTCAGCCTCCGTTTCACGCTTCGAAAAATTCTCGAGATTGCTACGCCTCCTCTCCTCTCTTCCCTCGTTATTTATTTTTCCCATATCTTTAAGAGTTATGTGATCGGCCTGGAATTCAGCGTCGCGAGTCCGGGCAACGCTTCAGCACGCTTAGCTAAGCGTCCTTCTTGAGAGAACGTCACCGCTTTTGTCCCTGCGCCTCCGTGAAGATGGACAAGCTTCCAGTTCCTCTGGCCCCGGGCGAGGTTCGCACCCTCGACCGCACACTGAAATGACCCGGACAACACTGAGAAACCACGAGGGGGAAAGCAACCTCCCTATGTGAATTCTCCGCCCACTGTCTCGGCTGTATGCTCAATGTTATTTAAGGCCGTCCAGTTCCCAGTGTCTCGAGAACCACTCGAGACACTGCATGTTAGAGTGACTACCTTGTACACGTAATTCAAATGCATATTTCTTCTCGTTTTTCACTGCCATGATGACCACCTTCGCTGTCGTCTTCTAAATCCTGCGGTGAATTAAGACCCACGTCGACCGGTCATGGTCGTATCATCTGTTACGTTTCGCCTACGACGCGCGGTATAGCCGGCGCGGATGCAACGGACGCCGGGGCTTCGTTCAAAGCGGCGGACATTTTGGCCCGTTCGGAGCTGCCGCAACGCCTCTCCGCCAAGCGCGTCCAGGCATGTTTCAGTGCCACGTGTCTTCGTGTGTGCGTGTGTGTGTGTGTGCCCACGCTTGTCAAAGCGCGGCAGCCGGGGAGAGGAGCTCCCCAAGTGTGAAGCGAGGAGGTCTAACCGGCGCCGGCCCGGCTGATGCGTCACTACACTCGTCTCAACATGTCTCTCAGCTTGTCCGTGCCCTGCTGTCACGTGGCCTCGTCCCGTGACGTTCCCTCTTGCCCTCAACTCCGAGAGTATAAAAGCAGCTGCCCCCGGACGCCAGGAGAGAGGCTCCGATTTCTTCTGTTGAGTAACGTGCTCTCCCGTCTCTCCACTTCGGTCGACCTGACCGGCCGCTCTTTTGCGATGCTAGAATAAACAAGTTGTTCTGTTAGCAGTCGACTCATGCTTTGCTCGGACCTTCGGATGCTTCCAGTTGTGCCCCAGGCCGCCAGGCCAACGCTACCCTTGGGGCTTGCGACCCAGTTGAAACAACTCGTGACAGCGGTCCGATTGCAACAACGGGTGTCAGCGCTGAGATTGCGATACATCGTACAAATACAGGAATCCAAGGATTCCAGTTTCCGTACGATGGAACCAATCGTTCTCACGCCTGTTATACGAAGCATGTGATGCGTTTAGACTGTCACGTGCAGTCTTCACCTCTGAAAAGTTAGTTTCGACTGTAGCTTTCTTAAAACATTAAACATTTCTTCGTTTACGTTAATTAAACAAATTCTATCCGGGGCACAAGCATTTAGGAATTCGTTTTCATGAGAAGTATAGATAAGATAACATAACATACCGCGACGCCGTTTCAGGCAGTGCTCGAATATCGCAGCAGCGTGTGCTTCCTGAACGCGCTCAGCTGGCATGTCGATTCAGAGTGTGGCATCAGGTGTACCGCGTGTCCCAGCTAACGTTAGCCAACCTGAATAGCGGGGAAAAATTATCTGTAGTGAAGACGAATGCCCGGCGTTGCAGACACATCGCCAGTCGTCTGCTCTCTTGGACCGTATTCGTATTAGATTCTGGTGGACGTGCTGCGGTTTTCCCCCAACCTGGAATTACGCACCCGAACTCTGCCATCCGTCATGCCTGACGACCCCAGCCTGACATCCCTACTGGTTACGCCAGCCATCATATATGCCGGTGCCCAGCGTCAGCGGGACCCTGATATCTTCAGCGGCATCGATTAGAAAGACGTTGAGGATTGGCTGGAATCGTATGAACGCGCCAGCAACACCAACAAATGGGACGATCTCCTCAAGCTCGGCAACGCGATCTTCTATTTATCGGGCTGAGAAGAGGTTTATTGGCTGCTCCTAATGCAAAGGCACAGCGACCGGGAACGGCGAGACAGCCAGAAGCACTGTCCAAAAAGACGCCACCAATCAACAGCGCGAGCCGAGCCGAGCCGCGCGTTGGCGATGCGGCTGTGCCACGAGACGCGTCTTCTTCTTCACAGGGCGTAAAACACGGCGAAGATACGGCGAGAACTCGGCGTAAGATACGATTTTAAAAGCTACGGTGCTCGGTTGTCTGAAGGCTGGAAACCGAAAACCGCAGGTCTTATGATTGCATCATGCACCGCGTTTTTTTCTAAATTTTCTTTTTCGTCGTCGAACTGCTTGGCTAATGTGGGACACACGGTGTAGTAGAGTAAAAGCGTACAACAATGGCGGCGGAGCACTCATGAGCGTGTCACATGTGTCGCCCCAAGAGCTCTCGGGAATTTTCATTCCAAGCTCATTATAGTGCAGCGGTGCCGGGGGTCACTGGTAAAGTGGCTGGCCGCCAGCATCTTTGTCGCGCGTGAGATTATGGAAGCTGCGAAGAAAACTTAATCTAGCGCCCCCAAGTAGTCCATGCGTGACGCTGCCAATCACAATAGCACAACACGGCACATGCACGGTTCATTCTGTTGTCAAACAACCACGTTTTTGATGTTAACTTTGCAAGCCAAATTGCCACCAAAACTGCCGACCGAGGGCTGCGATCGCCGCGTGGATTGTGCTGAGATTAAGCTTGATTGCTATATCGAAAGTGCCACAAGAGTTCGAGGGCATATTCTGCAACGACAGCGAATAGCAGGGCACGGGTTTGTGAATTGTCATAGCTGCTAACACTATGGAAAAGACAACCCGGGAGTCAATTCCTAATATATGCAACACCTATCTAAAGAGGCAACAGCGCGACCTGGGACAATGACAGAAACTGAAGAACAGTGCGATAGAAATTGCACGGAACAGGGTTCACAAGCCCATCTGACAAGCTGAGCGACAGTTCGACAGACATTGCATGCGTGCGCGTTTGTGTATGTGTCCGCGGGCTTCTTCCACGCACGGAGAAACCCCTTTATCTAGCACGTATTCAGCATCAGAAAGCTGCATATTTTCATACAATTTTCTCATTGAAGCTTTTAATTTAATTATTTTTCTTATTATATGGTACTTAGGAGATGTCGCCCTTAGTTGGCGCCAGCTAGTCCTTGTCACATAGAAATAAAAAAAAAATATTTAACTTAAGTGCATTAAAACTAAAACCCAACTCCAAATCAGATTAACAAATAGTCTCGTCACACAATTACGCTATTTCCACACTAAAACTGAAAGTCAACTCTAAATGATAAAAACACGAAGTCCAGTAAACACGAAGTCCAGTCAGATAACTACACAAAAATCAGGGTATGTAAGAACGCACGGATTAGGTTCAAATGAAAGTACGTTAATCCAGGCACTGAATAGGTGAAATTGGGTTTAAAGAATTCCCACAGAGTGAGCTTATCACATTTAAATACTTAATAGTTTCCGAGAATATTGCTCGCTTCTAGAAATCTTTGAAGGGCCAGAAACGCTAGTCCTTGCACTGAGTATGTTGGCCATGGACCTAGGATCTTCCTGAGGATGAAGGGCCTGCGATCTAATGCTGCTAAATCACGTTCTAAGCGTTGTCTGTGTGTGTCGTGTAGCGGACATTCTACCACAACATGCTGCACATCCTCATCCGCGTGAGCACAAGTTCATTCCGCGCTATCAGCTCTACGAACTTTACGTAGAAAGTGTTTTGTGTACGCGGTACCGAACCGCAGACGGTGAATGAGCGTTTCAGAGGCTCTGGTCGTACCTAACGTAGACGGGATTTTAAATTGAAGCGATGGGTCAATGTGAAACAAATCTGAAGATTTCGAGTTCTGATAAAACCATGTCGCTTTGCAACCACGTGCTGAGATCTTTCTTAGTATACGGCGCGATTCGCCTCACGTTAGAGGGAGACCATGTGTGGCGTTATTGAGGCGCTGGTCTAGCTGCCTTGTCTGCTGCAACATTTGCAAGGGTATTGCAGTGGCCAAGTATCCATTGGAACATTATTGTGCAATTCATCTAATTATCAAACTTGAGAAATTCAATAGGTAATTAACGCTAACTATATAATTAGGCGGAATGCAAAAAGAATAATCTGAGCATCTCCAAGCGACGGCAAACATTACCTTGGTACTGTCCAGCTACGTGGCATTTGCATATGTTTAAATCACGGTGCATAATAGTTGGGACATCCTGTATTTGTACCACGTGACCGGCTTCCCACACTTCACATACACTTTCTTTTCCGCTTTGACACTCCTATGCTTACAGGATTAATAATGTGATTATTTATTTGGCTCTTTTGCTAGCTTCCGTGGTCGATGGTCGGATGTTCGATAACGATAAAGGCACCGAGGCACAGAGCGCGTGCTCTTGCACAACTGTAGACATGCGAGAATACTAATAACGAGAATATTCGTTGCTAACGCAGTTTTCGCAAACTTTAGGAGACCTTCATGAGAAATTTCATCGATAAAATCAACGCATTGCTACATTTCGTTAAACAACCAGGACTATTGCGGATGTTGTGAAAATAGTTTATGGGTGACAATGCGAATTTGCAAGGTAGGTCTGTAGCTATAACACTGCCCGTTTCAGGCATGCCTTCGTTATATCGTCTGTTGTACGCGTACCAACTAACATATATCGTTGTGCGTGTAAGCGAATAGCGATGCCCGCTGGTATACGTGCAGTCGTGCGAGAACTGTGTGGAGTCTAATGGCTTAGAACTGCAGATGCTGCGCTATATAGGGACGCTGGGGGAAGGTCAGCTCTGCTGTTCTCCCGCCGCCCTCTCCCGACGTGTTGGCTGTAGGGGAGAGCTACAGAACCGCTACAAACGTAATGACTAACGGTTCTCTTCTTTTCGGAAATACGCAGCGAAACAACGAGATCTACTTAGATGCCCTCGCAGCGACAAATGCACGCATTCAAACGCATCGTTGTTTTAATAAATCGAATAGCTTTCTAGGAACGTTCGGCTAATTTCATTATATTGACAACAGAACATCGCCCATATTGCTGTCGGCGATGGTTACTGCGCAATTTGTGCACACGAAATCATTTGATGGTCAATCGAAATGGGGTACCATGTCATGGGCTTGTATGCAAACGCCGCTAAGCTAGGCTCACTTCTCGGTCCGAATGCAGAGGTTCTGAGCACGGAGGTAGGCATACGTATCAACAGCTGCTGCCGTTAGGAGTCGTGCATGTACCTGTATACGGCATATTCTCCGCGTAAGCAGGCAACGTATACACCTTGGTCTCAACAATGAATATTATATAAAAGCGACGCGGAAACAACGTGGGGACAATACGCGGACACCTTGTAAACGTTAAATGCGTTTACTCAAGAGTGAGTGAGTGAGTGAGTGAGTGAGTGAGTGAGTGAGTGAGTGAGTGAGTGAGTGAGTGAGTGAGTGAGTGAGTGAGTGAGTGAGTGAGTGAGTGAGTGAGTGAGTGAGTGAGTGAGTGAGTGAGTGAGTGAGTGAGTGAGTGAGTGAGTGAGTGAGTGAGTGAGTGAGTGAGTGAGTGAGTGAGTGAGTGAGTGAGTGAGTGAGTGAAATAACTTTATTAGGTCCAGAGAAGACGCAGGGGAGACCCCGCGCCACCCGGCTAGTCCCACGTAGGGACCGCCAAGCCGAGCTTGATGGCTCGAATACGCAGTCCAAACCGCTTGCCACGCATAGCTATCTTTCAGACCGCATCTCCGTCACTGCTCGCCTTGGTGCTGGACCCGGCAAGCCACGAGGCCGGTGAAATTCTCCTCCGTCCGCGTGTATAGTGGCGGCCGGGTCATTTCGATCGCGGATCTCCTCGTCTTCACAGCCGAGCGAGGCGCGACTATTATCCGCGCAATAACGCGTCACTGACGCCGGAGCGACCTCGTGTAAGAACAGTAAAACAGGGACAGGCCCGAGGGCGTACGAGTAGAGCTAACGCGCGGGGACTCTGAAGGCACTGTGTGGGACCTCTTTGTCCGCGGCAATAACGAAACGGAGAAACGAAAAAAAGAAAGAAACCAGGAAATCACGGGGGCGGACGAAGGCAGGCACTGGGAGGTGCCGGCGGAGGCCCTGCGAGACACGCACGGTGCCAAGTATAAAGCTCCTAAACGTTCCGAGGGCAAAATATAACGCGCACGTCTGCGCCGCTAGCGGTCCGGTGCGCTCGTCCGCCTCTTTCTCTGACGAGGACGAGATCGAGGTGGAGCGCGGCCCCAAAACACCATCGCCGCCGCCGCCGCCACGGTGCTGCAGAGGTGACGGACAATGGTGGCGCGGAGGTGGAGACGCGGACGTTTTGTTCAGGCCGTACAGTTTGCACACAGAGGGGGGCTCCTCGGGCGGCGTCGTGAGGCCGGTGCACACACAGGTATAGGAGGCTCTCGCGGACACCGTATACGAACGCACACCCGTACACACACACACACACGTACACACGCTGGACTCTAGCAGGCCGTCGGCTATAATGGCAGGGCAATCACTTGCCAGCCCCGTCGCCGCCTGCGCTGGCCCGCCGCGGGGTCTGCATGCAGCAGCAGCAGCAGGCCCGAATATCAAGCCACCTACTCTCTCTCTCGCTCTTTCTCGCGAGCTTCCATCCCACCTTCGCCCGCCCGGGCGCCCGCCCCACGCGAGGCCCGGAGTCGTTATCCACACGCCTCTCTTTTTTAGGAACTGTCGACGCGGCGGCGGCGACGACTTCTCGGCCCGAGGTGAGGACTGCTCGTCATCGTCGACCGGCCGCGGCAGGCCTGCTGGCAGGATTGTGTGCGTGCGTGCCCTGGCCTTTGGAATGCGGCGACACGTCGCTCGTAGCCTACGAGGCGTGCGCGGCGACGGAGACGGGCTGCAGCGCAGACGGGGGGGGGGGGGGGGGGGGGATCCTCGTTGGGCACCGAATCTCCGCCGCCTATAGCTCTCGCCAAGCACCGCGAGCGATGTGGCAGGCGCCTGCGGAGAGAGATCGCGTGCATCATCAACGGTCATTGTCCGTCAGAAAGAAAAAAAAAACGTCGCCGTCACCATCGCCGTCTGTGAATCGGCAGAGCGGAATGCAGGCACCGCTATGTGTACGACCGGACCTGCCGGGGCCGGCCACTGGCGCGCCCGCGATGCGACAAAGAATCGCCACTTCCCGCCTCTCCGTTCCACGCCTTGTTCTTTTTTTTTTAAAGAACATCTGCGCGTCTGCGTGTGCAGTGAAATAAAACTCCGAGCGAGCGCGTGTTTGGCCGAAACGAGCGCCCGCGCGAAACGCATTCGGTGTCATCGAATGCGCCGAGAACGGAGCTGCAAACCGTCGCCATTCCTTCGCCGCGGGCGTGAAGAGGAGAGGAGCCACCAACCGGGGCATCTGGCCTGATATAACGTCTGGGCAGCGCTGAGGGTGATCGCGGCGTCCTTAAAGGTGCTGGTGGGCCTGTAGCCTAAGAGAGGCGTACGTACCACCGCCCGGACATCACTGCCGCAGATATATCGTCAAGCGCCACCGTACCATGGGGCTAACCGAACCAATGCTGTCCAAAAGGTTAAGCAGACGCGCTCCTATACAATTACCTCTCCGTCCTCGCGTCTCAATATCGCTCTTGCTTATGCTTGAAAGAACAGGGGCTAAACGCCCACTTTGCTTTCTGCTGGTTTCCTGTGGACAGCTCCTAATAGAGCCATCAACGACAGCACCATGATGCTGATGCCGCCTTATGTGGCATATCAAATGAGAGATGTGAAATTAAAGTTGTGAAATTATTGCTGTGACCACAGGTCGACAATATAAACGTAACTAATTAGCACTCACTCACAAAATATATTATTTGCTGAAAGCCCTAACTCGGACTCAGACTCACCAAAATTCTACACTTAGCCCGGCACACTCGTGCTCAGCCTCATCAGACTCAGGAACTTACACTCATGGAACCGCACTCATTCGAGCTTTCTCAGACACACGGAGTTAGAGATACGCTTATACTAACAAATCATCGGCCCACACTCCATTAAAATTACTGAAATCGCCCACTTCATTCGAACTTGCAGAACTCGTCTGAGCGACCAGTTCACTAAAAGGCTCATTGATTCAGAGAAGGATGAGAACTCGCTTCAAAACCATGTCTGCAATCAGGTCTACTCACATGCGCTGCCACGTGCTAACTTGCGCACTCTTCGGCTCACAATCACACGCATTCGTTCACATTCATAATCACTTGCAGTCATACCCAGCGGCGTTCGCTGATATTCCAAATTAAGTAGAGCACATTTACGCTAACGCCGACCGACAGGTATCCGTGCTTCCTCGCATTACCTAGTCAGCATGAGTCTAATGCAGTTACATGGGACTGGGAACCTTTTCAAGCCTGGGACTCAGAGTTGGCGACTCTGTGTCTAACATGTGACTCCAAGTCTTTTCGAGATCGCCAGACAAAATCTGAAGTTACATCAACGCAATACCCAATGAAAACCGAGTCTGTGCATCCAGGAGTAGCGTCCGCTGGCTCCAGTAAGCTTTAGTTAGGGCATGTGAGCAAAAGTGTGAAGTCCTTTGAATCAAAGTGTGAAGACGGAAGCTGTTAGATCGTCAGCTTTGAAACGACGCGATTGTGAAGTGTATACTTAAGTTCCCCCCCCCTCTCTCTCTCTCTCTCTGTCTCTCTCTCACTCACTCACTCTCTCTCTCACACACACACACACAAGCACAAACACACACACACGTGCAAACGTAAACACACCCGCACACGCACGCACAAACTCCTAGCATACCTACATCACCAAATACGTCGATTTTACTGTGGCATTATTTTTTTGTCAGCGGCGACGTTTGCTTTATTTCTGTCCCGTGAGTCTTTGAGTCAACTAAAAGATGTCGACCTTAAGTAAGTAAGTACCTGTGAAGTTGTTGTTCATCGTACTCCAACTTCGTTCCGGCTTAGGCCTAGTTCAGAAAAGAGGTTCGAAGCAGTGCGCTCTGTCATTGGTCTTCCCATATTGCTAGCATAGGTAGGTGGCAAAATAAACTGGAATCATTCAGACACTCGCAGAATGAATATATTCTTTTTTACTCAGGGCTTACTCAGACTCACCCCTGCTCTGCTCAGCTGGGCTCACTCTGCCTCACCAATATATATTCTCCTCACCGAGATCCCTCAGATTCAGACTCACACGTCGGTCTGAGTCTGAGTCAGTCTTAGCGGGATTTGACACGTGAGTTTGCCAACCTATGCCTGTGACGCACGTACCTACGCCAAATGAATATATTGAAGTACATTGAAATGCATATAATGCCAGCTCACTTTGAAGTGCCATTTTTAAAACCCGGGGAAGCCAGACTTGTGCTTCGTTTCTGTCAACTGTGCCCTCAAGAAATCGCTTTACTGGGACACTGGTGCCACATAGTATCACAGTATTCGCACCAAAATTATGAAAACATTGCCGCTTGTCTATGCCACTCAGTAGGCAGAAAGAAATCCCTGAACGAGTTAGACTCGTCAGTGGCACAAAAAGAGTAATTGTGCTTTAAAATGCTTGTCTCCCTCCACAATTAATATGAGTTGGTACTTTGTGCCAGTGCTATCAATGTGTTTCTTTGTGTTCATTTCTTCGAACCATTATTTGTCAACCCGTATGTACGATCAAATAATTTAAGCAGCAGCGGTGCTACAATATACGTTATCCATTGAAATTTTGTTAACACAATGCCGGTAATGTAACGTAAGCTATGACGTGGACATAAAAGCTTGTTGTACTTTATACGTTATTTCAATCTTTGCGGCATAAGGGCAATTCTACTTGTTCAGATGGCTTACTAGAAGAGGAGGGCATTGTTTGTGGAATGCGACAAATCACTGTTTAAGGTATATTTTGCAGATTTCCGATCATTACATTTTCAATTATTTACATTAGGGCACAAATTGCAATTGTGGAATTGCAGCTGTGTAAGAGTGAATTTAAACAAATAGGCTACGCACAATTTGAAATTAGCACCAATGTCGAGATATCTGTCCCCCAAAATATGCCGCAAATTACTCTATTGCTTCAATTAATAACGTTTCAAAAGCCCTTCTCATGCATTTCAGCAAAGCAACGGTTGATAGCTACCAGGAATGCTTATGCACTTTTAGGAAACTTTGGGGGATTATATGTCAATGCCAATTAGTCTCAAGATATGTGTTAACCCTCCCAGTACCGAGCACACTCTGTAAAAACAATCCAATATACATACCGATCGTTTTTAGTCGTTTAAACAAACGTAAACGTAACGAAAGGGCATAAAATATGCTGCTTCTTAAGACATTTATTTCAGAAGGCTTTGAAAATTTTAATACGAGAAAAAATATATAGTTTGTTTAACTGCAGTGCTGATAAAGACATTACGGCGGAGCTTCAAAATTCTGAGCTTAGCTGAAGAGATGTGTTCTTTGCCGTATAGCAGCAATACTATCACTTTCATGAACCTCCGTGTAACTTGGCATCGACGGTTCTCAGTTAAACTTCAAAGTAAGAAAGAATACACAGTGCCACACTGCAGTCGTCGAACCATGTCTTCACTTCCTTTCAAGTGCTTCTCTTTCGACCACACGAAGGACGTTTAACACACGAAGTATCTCCTCGTTCGCTTTAACCTTTAGAAGTCAAAAGTGTTGACTTCAAGTTTGACTACTTGTATTCTTTACCGTGCATCCAATACACACTAGACGGGCGTTTAATAAGGGGAAATGAGACGTCCACCCAAACACAGCTAAGTGCTACAAAGGAAACCCATATGGGTTCCGCGAAAGAAAAGCCTCGCAGTTCAAGAAAAATTCGTCCTGGTACGGGACTCGAACCCGGGACCACCGCCTTTCCGGGGCAGCCTTTGCCTCGAGTTCTTGACAAATTAGACTTCGCCCTGCCTCCTGTTTGCCGCCTGGTTAGCTCAGATGGTAGAGCGGCTGCCCCGGAAAGGTGGTGGTACCCGGTTCGAGTCCTGGACCCGGACGAATTTTTCTTCAACTGCGAGGCTTTTCTTTCGAGGAACCTGCTTGGGTTTCTTTTGTACAACTTAGCTACGTTTGGCTGGACGTCTCATGTCCTCTTCTTAATTACTTCTCTCCACCTTGAGGGTTTCCGCAGAACTATTACGTCACATGGGCGTTTTTGCAATTCAACCACGTCGTAATACGGCTGTCACGGCTAGGATTTGAACCCGCGTCCTCGGGCTTAGCAGCCCAACGTCAGACAACACAAGTGGGACCCCATATTTGTCAGCAACCTTCTGCCGTGAGTGTGAGACTTGGTACACATGAGGCAGTACCTCCAGCTGCTTTCAACTGCGCACTGTGGGCTTTCGCTGCTGTCAAGCGCTTAAAGTCCAACCAAAATAAGAATTGGGGCTGCGGAAAGAGACGATTCAAATGGTGTGAATACAGAACAGCCTTCGTGCAATATTTTACATTTGAAAAAAAAAAAAACGAGGGGATGGGTCACAAAAGGCTAGCAAAAGCAGGCATTCTTTATACCGAAACTAAAGAAGGAAAATGCCACCGTTACAGTCACCGGCAGTGACGCATGACTCAAACTGCAGGACTCCTTGGCATGGCCTACGGGATAAGGGACTGCCTGCAGCTACAGCAGATTTATCGCAGCTACAGCAGATTTATTTATCTGCAGGCAGCAGTCTGCCTGCAGCTACAGCGATTTTTATCGCGCCGCAGGCAGCTACAGCTGCCTGCGGCGCGATAAAAATCCCAGAGGCGACGTCGACCCACGTCATAGCCGTCACCAGATGCATGCGTCGTCTGCTAAGGCACGATTACAAGGCTGCCAACAAGAAAATTAGACAGTCACCAGCCCCGCAGCTTTGCCAAGATTGCCTCAGTAGTTTCTACTACTCATTTATTACCAATATAGCCAGTGAGATTTCGTTGCATTTGTACTTTAAGATTTTGCAGCAGGGGTTTTGCAACAGCTCCTGTGATTTGTGACGTTACATTATCAGATATACGACAATGCCGTCGTTCTCAATGTTTTTTAGATACACAGATGTTCTACTTCATTTACAAACAAACCCTACTATGATACATGAGAATATGGTAGATTACATTTTAAAGGTTCTTTATGGGCACAGAAAAGGACTAACCTTTATGCATGCGACACCCGATAACATGGCGAAAACAATGTAAAGAAGGCTCCCGTGTGCAAGCCGAAATGTCAAGCTTGTAAATCATTTTTAACCGTGGTCGGCGTCTGTTTTGTTTTTCGCCATGACTCATCCCGATCAGAGAAGATTACGTCTAAACCTCAACTTCATCAACCCACTGACAATAAGCTTGATATCAGATGCTGATTGATCGTGATAGTATAACCACTGCGCCGGTGGAGCTGGTCTGAGTGAAAGAGTCACCCATATATATGCACACTCGGTCAAAGTAGAAAGTGTGCAAACAATCCGGAGCTGCTTGCTTCATGGCGAAAGTGGGCAGGTCAGTCTTCTTTCTTATTCCTGGAACAGAAAGGCGCACTTGAGGTTATTTTAAACACCACGAAGCTGAGGGTGAACGTGTCGAGAGTGGGAAGCCTGATAGTAGGGAGGCACGATGAATGCTGATCACGTTGGAGAATGTCGCCTGTGGTCGTCGTTCGGCAGGCAGGCAAGAGAACTTGATCGCATCCGTGAAACATGGCGAATATGCGTCCTAAGCGTTTCAGTGGTAATGTAAGTCGTGATCGGATGATCTTGAGCCATTATAACCGTTCCTGCTGCTGAGACACTCTCCGGAAGGCCGAGGCAAACGCCTAGTGCCTGTGCTTGAAGGCTATGATGTTCTCGAAGACATGACTTGCATGTTTTAGCATTCACGGGAGAGATATAGCATAGGAATCTGATAAAAAGTGCTTGGTACAACTTTAGCATAGAGCCCACTGATGGTACCCGTATTTAGCCGGCAATGAACTTGAAAATGCGCAAAGTAACAAATAACATATGATCTGTTGAGCTTGGGTCATCCTATACAAAGTTACTCCCTCGTAAAAGTTCACAGTTGACTTAAGAGGAAGCTTTAGCACGGGCCCAACTCCAACACGGCCTATTCAAATACATGTAAAATGCAAAAAAACATTTTTCTGAGATAACTCCTGGACCTATTTAAATGAAATTTGTTGCATTTGTAAGAGAAATTTCAATTTCAGTGACTGTTCGAAGCGGAATTTCGATTTAGAGCTTGAATTTTGTTGAAAAGATTTTCAAAAATTCGGAAGTTTGGAAGAATATATAAGCACGAAGTTTACAAATTAATAGCTCTGCATCAAAAACAGATATCGCAGTTCTGTAAATGGCATCTACTAGATCTCTAAAAGCAGACAAATCTGGTATGCCATGTTATATCTTAGATGAATTTGGTACATTGTGTACAAGGGTTCTGCAAAAGCTATATTTCAATATTACTAAATTTTTTAGATTTATCTGTAACATATAACTTTTGTCGTTTTTACATGTACTATCAGGTGCAATCCACATAATTGTGATATGACTTTTTCTTGCTTAGTTAGAAAGTTGTAAACTTTATAGTTTCGTTTTCTGAAAATTTTGGAATCTTGCCAATTTTTAATGAAAAATTGACGACCTAAATAAAAAATTCGAAACCAACAGTCACTAGATGTTCAGCTTTTCTTTTAAATGAAACAAGCCTCGTCAAATTTGGTGCAGTGGCTGCCGAGAAAAACGAATTCTCATTTTACATGTATTTATATAGGAGCTGTAAGAGGCAGCTTTATCTCGGACGCTCCTATCTAAATACTTGTAAAATGAGAATTCCTTTTTCTCGGCAGCCGCTGCACCAAATTTGACGAGGTTTGCTTCATTTAAAAGAAAAGCTTAAAATCTAATGACTGTTGGTTGCGAATTTTTGAAAATCTCTTTAACAAAATTCAGGCCATAAACCGAAATTATGTTTGCAACAGTCACTAGAACTTAAGTTTCTCTCTCAGATGCAATAAATTTAATTAAAATCGGTCCAGGAGTTATCTCAGAAAAGCGTTTTCGGGTTTTATATGTATTTGAATAGGCCGCGTCGGAGTTGGGCCCGAGCTAAAGCTTCCTCTTAAGTTGGTCATCAGTGAGATCATCAGTGAGTTGGTCATCAGTCCCCAACTATCTATAAAATTAAAAACCCGAGTGCGGAACAGTGGGAGAGTATGCTTTCCAGCGTAAGCTTGAACGGCCAAAAGCGCCTAGTAGAGCGAGCTCGCGGGTTGGCCATACTCAGTGGAGCCTTGGACTAGGGCACCAACCCTGTGATTGCAGACAGAAGAATCCATCGGAAGATGGAAGACGCCGTCTGAAGCCGCGAAGATCTCTTTTCTAGAGCCCAATAAATGTTTTCCGATCCGATCCGATGGTCATCAGTGTTGTCCCACTCAAACTACATTTGAATAGGAACCCAAGTATTTGCTAACCAAACATTTCTGTTCATTCAAACAAATTTCAAACTTTTTGGCCTGCTGCTCACAGCAACTTGAAGCTTGGTAAATAAAAGAATGATTTCCATCAGGTTGATATGTACAGCTTCCTATGGCAAAGCTACATGCAACTAGAACAGGTGTTATAAGAAGATGCTCAGAATATATACGCGATAGTCGTTTCATTACGTGCTAAATTAACATTTATTACCAAGTTTACATGCATTGTCATAGTCATCACATTCATAGTTCTGATATTCCTGATGCATGCTCAGGGACGCCCCTATCCTCTTTCCACCATGATACCATGATGGTGGCTGTATGCATTTACTTTCGTGCATCATTAATTGTTTGGCCTTTCATCTATGTATACAAATCTGTTCACATAACTCACAATTCCATTTTGAACCGCATTTTATTCCGCTATCATACGTTTCTGATCAAAACAAAAATTAGAGTTTTCTTGGAAAGAACTTCTTGGACAAGTTGGTGGGATTTACTAAACATTGTTTTTGGGTACTAGATGAGACATATTCCTGCATTTGTCCTGTCAATATATAGTTCGTCCCTTCATGATGTCCTGTCCTTCCCTACATACGTTTATTATTGCGCCAAAAACAATAGAGCAATGGAGGCTATTCTATATTTATTTATTTATTTATTTATTTATTTATTTATTTATTTATTTATTGATAGTATCCCTAAGGCCCTGACTTGAGAGTATTACATAAGGGGGCAGTACAAACACAAAAGTTATCACAATTTAAGGTCGCAGTAAACAACTAGTACAAAACAAAGTACAGATAGCATAAAACAAATTATAGAAAGAAAGTACGCTAACAGAGTTTAGTTATTAAGAAATAAAGTGCGAAAAGTAATAAAGATTACAACAAAAAAGTTATGCATAGAGCACAATCAAATGGTGAAAATACGCTCGCTCACATAGACTACGGTATTAATACAGGTATTTATTAGTAACTTACAAAAACCAGACAGAAACCAATAAAAGAGATATGAAATAACAGTGTGTAGCATGTCGTGAAATTTTACGGGGCAGGTTCAGTGGCAATATCAGAGCGCAAGTGCGGGGTGTAAAAAAGCGTGCAAATTGTAACGTGCGACATGGTATGCAATTTATTTTGAGATGTAGATCCTGGCATGGAAAGACGGCAGGCGCTCACTGAAATAAAGCGTCGTGAAGATGATTAAGTTTGTTAAACACGCAAAGAGGCGCGGATTTGTGGCGAAGGGATAGCCCTGGTAAATCGGCACGTATTTTTACTGATGACACGCTAGTGTAAGATGAATAGTCGGAAATGATGAAGCGAGCAGACCGGTTTTGCAGAGATTCAATCTCGTCGTCGATGCATGCCTGCCGGGATCCTACACTCTAAGAAAAAAGAGAGTAAAAAGTGAGTCACAGCAACTTGACTCTCTTTTTTCTTCCGAAGACCCACTTTTGCGCGAGTAGAGTCAAAAAGAAGAGTCAACATTCCCGCATGGGTCGTTTGACTCTCAATAGCACGCTAAGAGTCATGGAAGATCGCCATTCCTCTGATATTCGAGATGAGTCTGGCGAGAGAAAGATTTAATGCAGGAGAAGAAATACCAGATAAACTCTTCTGTTTTAGGCAGGCCCTCGGGTTCCTGTC
The DNA here is from genome assembly GCF_038994185.2 of Dermacentor albipictus. NCBI lineage: Eukaryota > Metazoa > Arthropoda > Arachnida > Ixodida > Ixodidae > Dermacentor > Dermacentor albipictus. The sequence continues at coordinate 110,508,059 of NC_091822.1, read as the reverse complement.
CTGGTTGTAATGCCGCCGTGTATCATTCTTTCATCCTTGTCATGTTCTGCAATTACTTCGAACTCTATATATTGATTTTTCTTGACCATGTTTGTTGATACCTCACACGCTTAAGCCATAGCTGGATTCCTATGATAAGGAAGACTTGGATTTGTCACACTGGTTCTGACCATAAGTAAATCTAAAAAAAAGTATTGGCTACTAAAGAGAGCACAGCAAAGAGATAAGTTCAGTAGGTGCAGTCAACAGTGTCGATTGTAAATGTAATCCCGCGACTTAAACTAAATTTCGAAGGTTTAGGTTCCAAAATCAATATCTTGTTATGAGGCGCACGGTAATGGAAAGCTGCAGATTTATTTTCAGCAGCTCGGGTTATTTAACGTGTACGGAATGCACGGTATACGCGCGTTTTCGCATTCTGCCCCCGTTGGAATGCGACTGCCGCGGTTGTGATTGGACCCGTCACCTCGAGCTCAGCAGCGCAACACCAAAGCCACGGGGCTACTGTGCGTTGCGTTCCGCGGCCACAAACAAATATTAACGTACGCAACACTGCTTTGGAACCCCCTAGAAATATAAAAACAAAAATACGGCAGTTTCGCCCCAATGCTGCCTGAACCACTGCACGAACTACTGCTGGAACCAATGTTCGTTGTTTCATCGGCTGAATAAACTGCAGTAAACATTCGCTTACTCCTTAAATTAGGACGCACTGGGTCACGCGCGTACGTGCATACAACAGATCTCACTCAATGACGGCGAACACTCGCTGTCACAGCGTTGGCTTGACGAAGGGCGCGAACAGAGCGGACAGAACGCTTCTGCTGCCTCTTCCGTCAAAGCGTCTCCGCAAAATTGCGTTATCTGAGCGCCCCCCCCTCCCCCCCCCCCCCCCCCCAGCTTTGCGTCCATCGGAAATTATCACCAAGACAGAGCGAGGGTGGCGCAAGACCGGGCTAGAGCAACGGCTAGAGGAGGAGAAGCGCGCTAAACTAGCGCATCCCGCATCCCTCTCCCGGCTTGCGCGCGTTTTATCACGTGACCTCCTATAGATACTTGGGGCGCCTAAAGCCCCTGCATCTACGCGCCACCGCCGGCCCGCGTAGATGCAGGGGCTTTAGGGGCGCCCATCGAGCCCGGCTCAGCCTCGAACACTTCCTTTAACGCGCACAGCCAACGGCGCGGGATAGGATCTTATCGCACTTGACTTTATACGAAAGCTCACGGTAACACCGACAGATATATTTTGACGGTTGTGTCCATATAATTGCTATCGCAAAATTCGCAATAAATAGAAATTTTTACCAAGGACCAACCACACTGCTTCTCCATGTCGTGAGAGAGCGGTGAACGATAGTTCTAGAAAATGTGCTGCTAAATCTCCGCCAAATGACTACGCTCGCATTTGGTGATCGCGGCACACAGTCGCAAGAACTTGTGGAGGAAATGCCGGAGTTCTGGCAGCTTCAGGTGCACTAGATCATTCAGCAACATGGGCGGCTTTGTAGTTCTACCTCACATCAGAGCAAACTGCACTAGACGGAAATCAAGGGCAGCCGCACCGTTATATCTAAGGAAATTAAGGACAATTACGCCGCGTCTTCACACTTCGAGCATGCTCCGACAGCCCACCGATAGATATTTCAAACGCAACCACGCTCGGACGAGCAAATTTTGCTTCTGCCAAGTGAACGTAGCGGGTATTTCAACACGCGTATTAAATTCATGGCTGTTTCATTCGTGAACATTACTTAAGTGACGTAAAATTATCAGTGAGCAAAACAGTTTTTATTTCAACGCGAGTAAACAAAACCGAAACTAGCGCAACTGTTCTGCTCAGTTGTGCAGCTACAAAATGATCCAAAGCCGAAGCCGTCAATAGCATGACGCCATTTTAAAGTTGCGCTGCATCACGCACGAGTGTACATTGTCGTTGAGTGGTTCTGAAATCGCTGCGCTAGGGACGACTGCAACCAAGCGTTGCGACAAGTTACGGTGGGAGCTTCTGTCCGTGCTGTGTGATTGCGACGAGGGGACCGCCGCCAGCAGCAGCGTTTCGCCGATTTCGTCTTTGCCGACATCGAGCAAGTGCGCTCGCCGGAAGCGTCCGAAGTGCTGCGGTTTGCACTGCATCTTTCATTGTGATATGGGAGATCGCAACGGACAGAGACGACCAGATGCATACGAACCACTACCAGCGGGGACCTGTGACCTGTGCCATATTTCTCTTAACGTCTCAGGTAAGCATATCAGCTTTTGTTCCGAGTTTACAAACGGCGCGGACTCGGTCCTTCCGGTATGGCTACATTTTGCGCCACGTTTCTCTTGGCAGTTCACAGACGTTTCTTGGGCATGCGTGCGCGTATGTATGCGAAAATACTACTGGCAGACGGAAGCCTCAGGAGAGCATCTGAAATTATTGCAAAGCTGTACTGCCAGGAGAAACACCGTTCTTAACGACTCCGGTGACGAGTGGCCTGTCGCATCGAAAGATCCGTAGAATATCAAGTACTGTCCTGCGTAACTTGAAGTGTAGATACAATACTAGTACCAGTGTAACTTTCGCTGGCGAAGACAGGTAGTCGAAAAGACAGCTTGTGTATTCTGAAGATTTACTAGCGCTTTAGGTATATTACCGCGAATAATAAAAGCGCTACAACGCTGTATGGCAGTGTCAGGCGATATGGCAGCACAGATATCTTAAGAGCGGTAAAGCGGCTGCATGCACAAGCGAACAGACACAGCGCTTTAAAAGCGCTGAAACAGAACAAATTTTATGTGCATTTGGCTGTAAGTAGAAAACACAAAATACGTTAGCTGACAATCTAAGCCGATGTATAATGTTATTATTTTTTATGTAATCTTTATTTTCATGGTGGTAAATATTTAAAAGCATGAATTTGCTGCAACCTTTATATAGTAAATCCTACTAGGCGCACAAAACCTGGCTGTGTTATGCACAGAATTTGTGGTATTCCTACTGGATTTTCTATTTTGAGTCCGGTATTTTATGAAAACGAGGGTCTTTTTATTTGTAGTCTTATGTTAGTGCAGATATTTGGCAAGCAGAAATGAATCGATTCCAAGGTGGTACCTCTTGGTGAGCTACATATAAACCCAAGTTTCTCCTGTCTTGGCTATTGTAATGTGCATATAACAATTTTAAGTATATACTGCTGTAGTTGGCTTAGTCGCTGTCGCGTATTTTGTAAAAGTAGAAGGCTATGATTATTTTACTGTTTTCATGCAGAAATACCTTTCTTTGTTGTACCAAGAAACGCTCACAGCATTAAATGAAATGAAGTGTGATGTATTATTCTGCTAATTTAATAAAGGAAATTTCGTCTGCACTGCATCAGAGATTAGTTTACTTTCTTTTACTAAACAATGCGTTATCTCCTCTGCTACGGCTGTTCTGTGTATTTTTGTAATTTTGAAATGTACTTTATTTTAGGTATTCAAGAAATGCCAACATCCAGAAGAAGACGCCATCTTATCCAGCACGTTATTGGTGAGACAGATCGTAGCAGGGACTTTCGCATATCTCATTAGCATAAGATGCTATTTGTTGTAATTTTTGTGTCCACTTTCCTGGCCTTTATTCATTTCAGCATTATTGTGCAAAGGGTAATACTTTTACATCGAGATAGAGTAATTGTCCAAAGGAGAGACATAGCTGGAGGAGACGGCACACATGAGCCTCCTTTGTCCGTATCTCTATGTTGCGCCGTTACTCTGTCATTGTCTACCAACAAGCCCAAGTTCTTCATCAGCTACATTTACTAATTCTCCGTTATTACAATTTCATTGATACAACATTGAAAGTACAGAGGTACACAGGAAGACAGAGATTTGAAATGATGAAGAGCCGTAGAACAAGGAGCATCACTGGAGCCAATGTTTCGACAAAGAGAAGGAGATAAGTTTTCTTGTCAAAACATTAGCTCCAGTAAAATTTCTTGTTCTATCACTATTTATGATTAAAAGACAGCATTATTGCTCTTGCTGAAGTATTATGCATTATGGAATAAAAATTGGCAGGGTTAAATGTCAGGAATGTGATATTTCTTGTGTATTTTAATGCTACAGCGAAAGCCAGAAAAACAAGATGTAGAGAACCACGCTGTTACTTGTCACTACCCAGTTTGGCCAGCTTCATCAGAGCGTGCACTTTGTTGCATTATCGACCACTGGAATTCATTAATTGAATTGCTTCGTGATTACTTATATTTAGAGATGCTGAACTTGTTTTAATGCAGCTTAACATAGTGTGTGTAAAAAATATACAATGACATTTTAAGAGGCTTGCAGTTGACTAGCAGATCACTTGATGGTATGAGCTCAGGTTTCCACTGAGCTTCCGTGCACAAATCGGATGCACATTCTCTTTTTTTCATTGCTTGGATTTTCATAAGCATAAGTACCATTTCTTCTTTGTCAATGTTCTAGTTGTGTTGTGGGACCTAACTGTTTACATTTATTTGTATTGGTATCCATGTTCCACAGACTGCTTAATTTTTCTTGTAAATTGTGACATGGTAGGACTAAGAGCATTTGTGCAAATTTGCTGCAGGTACACTGGTGGCTCCCGCCCCTGCATCCTACCACCACTGTGTCCTGACTACGTCCACTAGGGAGTTTGAAGCCTTTGGCGGCTCCTGCCGCTGCGTCCTGCCACCACCATGTCCTGACTACGTCCACTAGGGAGTTGGCAGCCTTCGTGATGATGCCAAGCAGGCTGGAAGCCAACAGAAAGATTAATGTAAATACATGTGATTAAGTGGCAACTTTTTGAGTGAAGTGGCTTGTAGCCACTCAGCAATGAAAGAGTTAACTTCAAAGCAGTTTAGACTCCCTGCTATCGGTGCAGGAATGCTCAAGTCCATGCAGTTTGCCTTAGCCGCCAAAAGGCTCTGTGGATTAGACGAAACGCGCTGCAAATTTTGAAACCAGTAGGAGACCACTTGTACATTTTTTTTCTTGCTTAACAAAAAACTGCTTTGATAAAGCTTTAGCAATCTAAAAAGAATACGGTGTACACTCATACATGGTATTGGGCATAAATTTACTAGGACTGCCTCAATAGTAAGTATGCCGATAAACACACCAAAACTGACTTTTTTTTGCTAGTTCATCCGCATCTCTGTGCACTGCTGTATAATTTATGTTCCTGAAACCAGTTTTTGCATGCAGCACAACTCCTAAATATGTGGATTACATAAATTTGCAGCTTTTGCTGTAAGCCAGATTCATGAAAATAATGTTAATTGGCCATTTTGTCCATGTTTAATGACCCATAATAAACTGAGCAGTGGCTAATAAGCAGTTCAATTTTTGGTGTAAGGCCTCTTTTTATAGTCCTGAAAAATTTGGCCCCTTTAATGAAGGAACCAATTTTTCTGCTATGCCTTTTATGATGCATAGATTGGTGCATTACACAAAATCTCACTTAGTGCTTGCGCCAGTAAAAAAACTTTTGAAGTTAAGTATTTTTTGAAATTAACATTTGCGCTATATTGAAGGGCCTCCAGTTCTTCAAAAAAAATTTCAAGTGGTCGTGTGCCAGGTCGGTACAGCTCGCATGGAATTGCCTACTTACACAAATAGGGAGGGCCATGCCTTCCGTGGTTGCTCAGTGGCTATGGTGTTGGGCTGCTGAGCACGAGGTTGCAGGATTGAACCCCGGCCACGGCGGCCGCATTTCGAGAGGGGCGAAATGCGAAAACACCCGTGTACTTAGATTTAGGTGCACATTAAAGAACCCCAGGTGGTCGAACTTTCCGAAGTCCTCCACTACGGCGTGCCTCATGATAAGAAAGTGGTTTTAGCAAGTAAAACCCCATAATTTAAATTTTTTTAGGGAGGGCCAAGTACACTTGACTTTATGTTAAGATACTATTATTCATCTACAAAAGACAAAATGAAACATTCCATCCTATAAACAGCTCTTAACACTCATTTACACTTTTGCACATCTTTATACCTGAAGTCTGGTGGCTTGTGTCTGTTTTCATTATCTGCTATGTGCCCATGGTAAACTTCAGGTTTGCCCTATGGTGAAGAATATTGTGGTGCTTATAGATATCGATCTGTGTTTTTCAGGTTGCCTCGAAATTTTACCAAAGCCGTACCACACACGGGCCAGGCCTCTTGCAAACGGCGTATAACCAGGCTCAACACACGAGTGTCGAGTGAGTCCGGAGATCAAGGCAACCTGCTGTGCGACCAGCGTGCAACCTTTGGTGACCTCTCTACATGTTCCGCCTATTTCACAGCTGCACCTCAGCTGCAACTTATCCAAACAGCATCACCAACTGTGGTCACTCATCAAACCATGGATGAATGTTAGGGTGGAGTGATTTGAAGAGACATTCTATTTGTCTCTTCAAATTCTTAGCAAATACTTGTGTTATTATAATTAATATGTGTCTTTAGTGCCTAGTTTTTAATGGTTCCTTTCTATTAGAATTCTCACCATCGATTCCTGCTATTACTATAATGTATGTCTTTATGCCCAGTTTTTCGTAGTTCTTTTGTACTTGTGTATGTAATTGATAGATTCATACTTGTTATACAGAAGGCTAAAATGCAAACTTACAGCATTTTTTTCTTTCTTTTGATTATCTACAGCACTGCAAAGTGTTCAAGAAATGTAACCTAACGTGAGCTCTTGTGCAGGAAAAATTTAAGAGCAATATAGAGTACTTATTTCAAACACCCATTATTCTTGGAAAAGTCAAGAATATAGGAGCACAAAAAAGAAAATATTAAACTAGAGAAACATAAGTTCCCCTCATAAGTCTGATAATAATGTGACTTCCTTTCACTGCAAAGATACCAGTAATATACTCGCACACAAGGTTTCAAACAAGAAAGCTATGATGCCCTTTGCATTTCTCGGTGCCCATTTGTCACACTGACGAATGTCAAAGGCATCGTAGGTTATATGCACACATTGGTTGTGTTACACTTTTGAGTATTTCATTTCTCAAACACAAAGGTTTACAGCAGTGCTTTAAATAGCAAGTGCATTTCCTAATTTATTAGTGCAAGAGTAACAGTACAGATCATGTAAAAATTATTTTACAGTCCATGGATGCACGGTTCTGATGACATAGCAGTGACGTGGTCGTGGGATGAATGTCTTTATTTCAGATTTAAATATTGGCTTCCAGGTCTGGGTTAGTCTCCTACTCTGAGTAGTCTAGGTCAAAGTCCATTTACTAGAGAAAGTGAATTAAACTAGAAATTATAAACATCAAAAGATCTTGTTTAGGACACTAATGAGACAATCAGCAAGGTTCTTTGGTTATTCATTTCCAAATTTGTGAGGATATATGTTATGACTGGTTTCAATATTGTGAGTACAAATATTTGTTTATTGTCACACTAGAGTGGGCTGCCCCATTTGTATACAACCCCTTTACAGGCTAAAAATTCCGTGTGTTACCCTATTTACTCGCATAATGATCACACTTTTTTGCAAAAAAAATTGACTCAAATTCAGGGGTGCGGTCATTACACTGGTTAATTTTCCCGCAAAAAGAAAAAAAATATATTATCTGGCATTTACTACGGGATGACAACAGGTCAACAAATAGGCGGCTGCTGCTGTATGTAGTGCAGGACACGAAAAAAAATGGTGGCCGGCAGAGCAAGCCGAACGCGCCGAATGCATTTTTCTTCTCGTGAGTACATTACAGTGCATTCAAACAGTTTCTTCCATATTAGTAATGAATAATATTTGCAAGTTTGCGGCAATAACATAGCCATGCCCACTTTGAGGGGACAGAAACAGATGGGCGCACTTAGCTGCCAGTGACATAGGAACACATGCTGTGGAAACTGCGGCATTTGTCTTCACCACTATCCTAACGTGGCACGTTTCCGCTAAGGGTGGGTGAATATCTTAGCTGCGTTACAAACGTCGGCGAATGAATAGGGTACACTTCTAACGTATCAGTGTAAACGTGGCTGCTATCATTGCCGCTCGCGATTTGTTGCGTGCCCACAAGTGCAGATGAGAAGAATCGAAAGACGCCTTTTTTTGTTGTTTTTATTGACCACAACCATTATAAAGCCTACACATAATAAAGGAAAGTTCGGTTGTAGCTTTTTTTTGTCGTAGAAGTGCGGAAAGTGATGAAAGCAATGAAATGGGGCATCTGCTTAAGAAAGTTTTTTGCGTGCAGACTGCTTGGTTTGTCTTGAAGAGTCGTTCGCATAGCAGTCGACAGATGGTAAGCGCGATCATTATTAGCTAGATTTGGCACGTGACACATCGCTGCGGCAAGTTCGGGGTGAAATCATTACGTGGGAAATAAAAAAAATCGAATTAAAACGACAAAATTTAGGGGTGCGATCATTACGCGAGTGCAATCATTATGCGAGTAAATACGGTAATAGGCTGTTTTTGGTTTTGTGCACTCTATGTTAAGGGATGCAAATGGTGACATACAACAGAATGCAAAAATGACTAATGAATTCAAGCAGGGCATGGGGCTTTTTAGGCAGATGCGTGCGTGTGCTATTTATAAAGCTCCCCATGGTATGCCTGAAGGCATTTTCTAACACTTTGGTAGAATACACTGACACCCACTTATTAACTCCTCGAAACAACTTTTTTATATATTTGTACTAGAGATTTGAATATACTGTCATTCATAAAGTGTTTTATTAGATTTGAATTGTCATTTATTTTTGTGTAGCTGCTGTTTTTTAGTTATGTCCTACACAGTGGCAAAATATTTTGGGGGGCACTTTCCTGTGTATAAAGTTTTCAGAAATAGCTTCATGCTGTATCTTATTTAGCTATTCGTATACTGCAAAGTGGTGATACCTATCCAAACGGCTTGTACAATTACTGGAACTATGCAAAAATATATTAGGCCACATTAAATAATTTTACAGATTGCAATTTCAATTAGATATGAGCATTCTGCATATCTTGAAGAGTACGTATGCCAAATTTCGTTAGTATAGGACAACTATAAGTGCATAAGGTTATTCTCATGCTATTGTGAGAAAATGTTTTTGAAGTATATTCAATAGCTTTTTTTCACAATAGCATGAGAAGTATGCAAGATTAGTAGGCAGGCCTCTCTGCCTGCCTACTAATCTTGCATACTTCTAGTAACTTTACATGCTGTTTGAATAGATATCGGTACTTTGTAGTCTACGAAGAGCTGAGGTAGCTACAGCGCACTGCTTTTTGTGAAAATTTAGTACACAAGAAAGTGCCCGCAAAGATCAGTGTATTTTCCCATTGTGTGGTACATAACTCAAGAAGCAGCTAAAGAAATACTAATGACATATATGAAATCTGCATGAAGAACTCTACAATTTGCTCTCTTTCAAAGCCTCTAGTACGAATAATAAGACTGTTTCGAGTAATATTCAATCAGCAAAACATGCCCCTTGCTATAGTGACCTACAACATAGAAACGCAGATTGAATGCAAGTCTTTTTGTTAAAGCGACTCTGGGCTGTCTTCCCAAGGGCTTCTGTTAAACACTGAAATTTCCTGCATTTACCAGAAGTGCAATACTAAAATGTTTGTGGATGTGCAATTGGTATTGGCAAACTAACAGAAAAAAAGACAGTTCTGTGAAATGAGGAATTGACTATAACTTTGTTCGACATTTACATTTTGACTCCATATCTTTGTTTTGTGCTTTGTACTGAGTGTTTCAGCAGTGACTGCCGCTAAAAATTGAACATATCTGCTTCATGACAATGCGACAATTTTCGCTAACAGAAATTTATAGCAGTGGCAGGCATTATAATTACAGTACTCAATAACGTCTAGTTTGTAAGAACTCAGACTAGCACCAGTTCCGAGATACACAACCCAAAAAGACATGATCAGATAGGTTTATCTTCCACACAGAATTGTCCCATAAGGCTTACAAAATGTTTTGTGGCTAAGTAATATCTGCAACAGCAAAGCATGTTCCACCAAGTATGGCGATAAATATTTCAGAGCTGTCAGTCTGAGGACTCCTACAAACTAACAATACCTTCAGCACTGACTAGCCTCAATAATAGGATGTCAGCCATTTTGCTGAAATTAATAAAACTTCAATTATTGTGATACTGTTTACGAAAAAATTTGCAATTGTAATGCAGTTCTAGTATCTGTCACTTGTAAATATTTTCCAATTAGTTTTTCAGACTACAATTTTTGGTAATAGAGGTATTCATTGCAGAAAGATCTAGTACATGGCACTTAATAATAAAGGTACTGGTCATTGTAGACTTTCTGTTGCACAGCTGTTTCTTGAAATCTGAAAGGATGTACCCGCCTCCTTATGTTAGCTAGAAACGGAAATCTGTCAGTATGTTTTGTTTAAAATACAGCTGATCAACCCGATAGTTAGGCTGCTTGCCAAATATAAATCATAACAATAATAGTGAAGGACCATAATAACAAAGTGATGCTGACTCATAACTATGCCCAGCTACATCCACGCAGCTGTGCCATACAATGTGCATGTGTTCAGAAGAGCCAAATGCCCCAGAGAGAAAGCAACAGTAACTCATTGTTTGTCATCTTGTTCAAGCAGATTATGCGCTAGCTGTAATTTATGCTCAGTAAATACATAAATCAGTCATGTCAGGTGTCTTACTTTGGGTTGCAAGTTCGAAGTTCTTGTAATCTTGCTTGTTTTTATTTTGTTTCCTTTGTGAGCATGAGTGACTTGGTTGCCTTCGCACATATTCTCAAAACTGTTTCATCACTGGGAATCAGGAAATTTAATTTACATATGAAATTCCCAGTTCCCAGTTACTAATTTGGTAGGCTTTGAGCTTAATTCTCTTAACTTTTATATGTTTAGCTACCAAGTAGTCTTATCGTGCATTGAAACATATCCATGCAATGCAGAGAGAGCACCCAAATTATAAATATCTGTTCTTGCTTTCTACCCTGCTCTGGTGTTTTCAAAACCTAGCATTGGTGCAATGGCCTGTCTGCAGAAAAGTAGTAAAGTGGCTAAATTTAAAGGTCAACAACATAATTAAGATACAAAGCAAAAATATAAGTTCGCAATTGTCCCCCATAACGAGAGTTCTGCTTAGAATTTAAAAAAAAATTGACATCCTGCTGTGGTGTGAGAATTGCTCTGGGTGCCAAGGGGACTACGTAGCACCTGTATTAGTGTATACAAAGCAAAAAAAAAGGTCACTCCAGATTGGAACGGCAGTGGAAAGTCAAGCACAGATGCTTTATTTCATGCACCATTAATGTGGCTTATCATCTGCTCCTGTTGTATGGGAATGCATACGTTGGGAAGACAATCCTTCGCACCATTGTTACCTTAGCGGGACACCAGAGAAAGGTAGAAATCGAGAACAGGTATTCACACTTGGTTGCCCACAGTGTGTTATTTGGATGTGTTTCACTCTACAAAAGACTACTGTGGTAGGTAATCATAATGACAAAGACAAAACAAATAAAAGAGGTATGTGTCAGTCATCCGTCCGTGACTTCCAGTGTTTATAGAAACACTTCTTTGTGTATATGTGCCAAGCCGTAGGGAGGCTTTACGTAACTCAGTCATGCTTGCTAAGCTAAAGATTGGAATAAGGAAAATCACAAGAACATTGTATGAGTGATTTATAGATGTGGCACCTAAAGTAACTTATTCATGTATGTCCTGAGGATAGATTACAGCCAGTGCATAATGTGCTCTTACAGGATGACTTGTGATGAGTAAAAGAAGCCTTCCTCACATCTTCCTCTTTGTTTCTTTTGGATCTTTGTGCACTATGAGTATTGTTACAGCTGCGTGCATGCAGCTGGGTATAGTTTGTTTATGTGTTCTGCTTCCTCTCTTGTTCTCATCATTCATGCGCTATCTTTGCCGTAACAAAATACAGCTGCCTGTGCTACTTATTTTGTCAACGTGTTTGCATTATGGAAAGTTTTGTATTAGCGGTTATTTCGACCTGTGAAATTGTCTGTGTCAGCTATTTTACTTAGTCTTGCAAAAGTATGTTTCTCAACATAAATAAATGATCAGTATAAGTGTTGCTGTATTTATTTTTGTAATTTTGTCAGTTATGAGATTTTTATACACTGTTGCATGTTGTATGACAGAATAAAATTGATGCACAACTTTTTAATGTGTTTTTCAGATCAATTTTCATCTCACGCTAACATGCACAAATTGTGTGGGAAAAAGTGCCAACAAGAGTACCATAAGGTAAGACAGCTGTTTTTACTATTAGACTGGATTATCAATTGCCAACCAGTTGTTTTCAGCAAGCATAGCATAATGCATAGGTAATGTAATCTAAGTTGGAATATTGTTTTTATTGCACTTCCTTATATGGGTCTCCTTTATACATAAGTGCAGCCTCTCTTATTTGTTATGTGTAGCTTACTTGCTTAGAATGTTAAGTCGTAAGTTAAGTCTTTTAGAACAGGGAAATAGGTGGAACTTATGAATCTTTTGACATATTATAAGAGACTTGTGCGGTGGTGAATTAACCTTCTACATGAGTTACATAATATTTTGGGGTCTCATTATGGTTCTGAGTGGCATTGCAGTGTCATGCATATGCAGCTGCAGGCTACATATTGGATATTTATTTAAGACTGTTTTGCTTAGTTGGCTATTGATTCCAGTTTAATGGTAAAGAGAACTGTCTTGCTTTCGTAGTGATTCTGTGCTGACTTATACATTTGAATTTTCCAGAAGACAATAACAAAGATTGATGAAATATTAACTTTTTCTTGCTAACCTGCCATGTGCTTTTTGTCAAGTTTACTGTGGATTCTTTGTTATCCTATGTTGTCTTTTCATAGTAGTCTTCTTGAGAACTAGCCGTAGTCGTGTGTACTTACAGCAAGAGTTGTTGACACATTTTGAAAAGCGGCTCGACACTGCCATCCAAGAGTGAAACGACTTACATAGATTAGTTACCTTACTTTATTTGCAAGAGGCCGGCACCACGCACTAAGGGTAACTTGACACACTGCTGGAGTCATCAGACTCATCTAGAATAGTTCGGTGAGTCATTCTTGCAGTGTTCATGAGACACTTTATCTTGAGTCGTTGGACTCATTTAGAATTGTTAACGGACTCCCTCAGCACTAGTCTTGTGACCCTTTTGAGAGGGTATAGGTGACTATTACAACAGAGTATGCATGACTATTGTGTGCGGAGTCACGCAAACACCTTGTATTGAGCAGATAGTCTCGGGACTCTTTGCCAAAAGAGAGTTCGGGTGTCTCCCACAAAGTGAGTCGTATACGTGACGAGTCCAGACTCTTCGAAAAGAGTAAGGGATACTCTTTTTTTTCTTAGTGTGTATATTACCCATGCGTATTCGAGCTTCGGGGCGATTTGTGTTGCATAAACAACTTCACGTATGTTAGCAGGAACACGCTTTAGGTTGCGTTTGTTAAGGCCAAGAGAGCGATTAGCAGCTGCAAGGGTGGAATAAATGTGATGGTTCAACATTAAGTCGTCATAAAAATGACCGCCTAGATTCTTATAGGTTGAGACTAGTTTCATAGTACTACGTCCTAACTTATACAAAGTCGTGGCTCGGGTGGCTCGGCTAGTAAAAGGCATACATTTAGTTTTAGTGACATTTAGAGTTGTTAACAATGACTTACACCATCTGATAATTGTATCTAAATTATTTTGGATAGTTACATTATCGTTACCGCAAGATATGTTTCTATAAGGTACACAATCATTGGCAAAAAGTGTAATGCGGGACAAAACAGAGTTTAAAAAGTCATTAATATACGCAATTAAAGAACAGTAGTGGCCCGAGCACCTTGGGGCACTGCATGGATCTGCATGGATCTGCACTGCAAAGGTAGGGTAACCGTTCGCATTCAGAAACGCATCTCAACTTGAAGCCCATGCTTGAATTGATCTAAATGACGCCTGTCGTGAACGCACCGACGGAAACGCAATGACCGTCCTGGGCACGTTCATGTCAAGCGTCATTTAGATCAAGTCAAGCATGGGCTTCAAGTTGAGATGCGTTTCTGAATGCGGGGATAAGAGTTGTTAGCAGAGGTGAACTGTGCAGAGGTGCAGAGATGCTAAGAAATCAGTTATCCACTTTTAAACATGGGGATGAATACTAAGCCCTAAAGGTTTAGCCAGGAGTCTGTATAGAGGCACACGATTAAAAGCTTTGGGAATGTCTAGAAATGCGGCGTCAATATTGAAATCTGGCATCAACAGATGAATACAAGTCGTGAAGAAATCGACTGAGCTGTGTGTCACAAGATAATCTTTTGTGAATGCGTGCTGGGTACTTAAATATTAAACTGCGATCTTCGAAACAGTTGATGACTTGCGAAGAATAATATGTTCCATAAGTTTGCAAATTATGCTGGTTAATAATATTCGTCGGTGAGAAACGTTCGCCGGATTTGTAGAATGGTATGATTTCAGCCACTCGCCAGTTTTGAGGAACGGAACCAGTGGAAAGTGATTGCGTGAATATTGCGGACAGTACTCGAGACAGACCCTGTAACGCATTCTTGAGCAGCTTTTTATACAATGTAGATTTATATGTGTCCGATGTAGATGTTATCCGATGTGATCCGATCTAGATTTTAGTCTCTTTGGTGATGTATACCCGACTCATTAACAACAAACGTCAAACACGTCGGATCGCGCGGGTAAGTCAGGACGTGTAATGACGTCTTCGCAGGTGAACACTGAAAGAAGTACGTCATTCACTAACTGTGCACGCTGTAACTCGGGAACTGCGTCACCACCAGAATTGGTCAGGTTTGTGTCAATCTGAGAACAGGGGTGTTTTACGCCGCAGAATCACTGTAGGTTATTCGTCGTATATATCATAGCCGTAACAGCGACACCAAATAACGCGATTTCTAATGCTCAACCTTCCGAATGCATAGCCATGCAATTTGCTACGAGAAAGTGCTTGGTGCAGATTTCCCACTGAATTAGGATCCACGCAGTCGGATGTTTATTTCACAAAAGTGACACAATGAATGTACTTGTGCGCACACAATTTAACACACACACACACACACACACACACACACACACACACACACACACACACACACACACACATATATATATATATATATATATATATATATATATATATATATATATATATATATATATATGAACAGGCTCCTCGCATTCTTGACGCTACATAACCGCAATCTGACGCCTTAAAAATTATGCTGCTGCGACGATTTTAGCGCCACAACCTGTATGGACAGGTAGGGCGAAATGATCAGACACACCTGATGACCAAAATCCAACACTCTATGATAAGCTCCTAAGTTGCTTTGGCGTTGTGCTACCAAACACGAGGTCGTGGGATCAAATCCCGGCCGCCGCGAACGAACGTCCGCGTGCCGTGCATTAGGTGCAAGTTAAGCAGGGCTTAAAGTAACCATGCAGTGGAGAGGAGGAGGGGCAGCCCTCACAGGGCGGCGACCAGTATGGCACGCGCACGCTCACACACACTCATATACCACAATTTTCCTGAAGTTTCGGCCGGGGGCCAGCCTTCACGCCCGCCACATTGACCGATCAATCGCGATTAAACCATCAATCGAGAAATTGGAGAGTTAGAATGGCCCCACACAAGGCACTACTGCTAATAAAATCACCTCCAGCGCCTGTCGAATGGGTGCCGCAGTGCTGCAGCTGACCTGCCGAGAGGAGGCCCGAGCCTCTCCTTAAAAGGTGAGGGAGGGGCCGAGCCCTCCCTGGGCTCCGCCTGAATTTAAACACTGACGTTAAAGAACCCCAAGTGGTTAGTAGAACCCCAGGTGGAGAGTATTAACCCGGAGTCCCCCACTGCGTCGTGCCTCGTAATTAGGTCGTGGCTTTGGCCCAAAAACACCGAAGCGAAAGACTATCTGGCTGAAAAGCTAGCTGACACCACAAATAGCTGCACTTAGACACGTGCGGCACTACATTTACTTTTCTCAGGATCTGCCCGAGACGGCAGCGGACCGATGGGTCCCAACATGCGACATGAAAGGTTTGAGCATTACTCGCACAGCCCGCATCGGGTCCGCGCCATACGCAAACATTTCACCACCGCAGCTAAAGAATGCCGCGTAAAACAAAAGGCAACTTCGTCGGGCTATAATAGCGGTAATCCGAAACGCGCAGTCTCCAAAGCAGTCGACGTCGTACGCGCTCCGATTTTGGGAAGACTGTGGGTGGGGCTTCGCCAGTCGCTTGCACATCGTGGTACGTGGTCCCACCGGGTGGACCCGCTTCCGAAGTCAGGGCGTCAGGGGGGGGGTTCTTGCAGCGCGACAGGACGTCGTGGCCGATGAGACGAACAAATCGTCAATTATATCGCCTTGAAGAATGTCACTGCGCTCTGGAAACCTCTAATCTAGTAGCAAAACAAAAATAAATAAACGAATAAAAAAGGAACATTTGCACAATATATCTCTCGTTGATTGTTTGTTTGCTTCTCACACGTGTAAAATAATATAGAATAACAGAGAGAATAAGAAATAAAGCTGCGTTTACGCTAGAGGGAGCCTTCTAGCTTGCAATCTTCCTCTTAAATATGATGTAAAATCGAGGCTGTCCCTCCATCTTTCATCCCCAGTTTGCGAGGGAGCAAAATGGAGAACGGCGAACATTTATATACGCCACTGTGTAATGGAGCACGGCTTTGAGGAATGCAGCCTCAAGGGAGGTCGCAACCCTTAAAACACCCTTTTCGGCTTGTTTGTGTTTACAGTGGAGGTGCACGTTAGACGACCAAAGTGGTAAAAAATTAATACGGAGCACTCCCCTATCTATATATACGACGTACTATTAAACCACTGTGCACTTTTGGAACACTTGACCCAAAAGTTTAATTTTGACTGACATGATGTGTGCCAAAAGAAGAAATAAACAGTTGAGGACGGCAGAGAATCGAGTGTTGTGATGAAAACTGAATGCCCGCGGACGTAGGATGCATTGAATTACCTACCATACGCAAGAAAGGGGCAGTTGCAGATCGCCAAGGGTAGCTATCGTTCCTAAAGTAGACATAAATTGGGATGATGATGACGAGAATGATGATAATGATGGTGATGGTGGTGGTGGTGGGGCTCGTGGTAATGATGATATAAAGAAGAATATGATGATGTTGCTATATCTTTCGTTGTTCTTTTGCGTACACATGATCTTGCGACCTCGTGATCGTATGCACTGATGATTATGAATGTGTGGTGCACATGCAGGTGTACAAATGTGCTCATGACTTCGTGCGAGTGGATCCGTACTTGTGACAAAAGAAAACAACGTCTTACGAGCTCGATTCCTACGTGTACTGCTGTACAATGGTGCTACAGCACCTTCGAATCGCCTCTTTTCATGTCTGCTGCAGAAGACCGCGTCTCCTTCTAATATCCTATTACGGAAGCGTTAAATCATAGCTCGGTCCACCGTGTTTGGTCAGCCCAAACCGGATTTCCCCACACCGCGCAAGCAAAAGTGGCGCCTCGTGCGTTGCTAACGGCTTCAATCACACCAACGGAGCAAATTACCTTCGCGCACTTCCTCGAGATGACTCGGCACCCCTTTCTTTATCGTTGCTCAGGCCTGCTATCTCGACTCGATGGATCACTCATCCACAGCCTAATCGCCGACTGTAGACTCGCCTCCCTCAACCCACTACCGCATGCGCATGCCACAGCATTGCGTTTCGCGCCCAGGCCATGACACGTTTCGTCTTGCTCTCTCGCGCACACACGCGCGAAGGAAACCCGTCATTTGGACACGCACTCCTGTCGTAACAATATGCAACTGCTTCTGTCTTCCTGCCACAAACTCTCAGACCTCGCACTTGCGTGCCCGCCACTCGCAAGTGCTGGCTTCATCGCGCCTTGCAGATAGTTTAGTTTATGCTATAGGGCGACCGGAGCTGTAGGCTGAAACAAGGTATAAAGAGAGTAAGAACGAAGGGCGCCCAACGCAGGCGGAAACAAGCAGACGACGGCGGCAGGGCGGGCGGGGAGCAGACGGACACGATGCGTTGTCCGCTGCAGAACGCATGGTTGCGAGCGTGTAAAAGCAGACGGCGAACGAACGGCTCTGGGGGTGCGGGGCAGGCCATGTTTCGACACGGCGCAAGCGGGGTTTCGCGTGTATAGCCTTTTTGTTTTCCCCGCTCGGGCGCTGATAAGTATTATTGTGCCTAATGGTGGAAGAGGCGTGAAAACGGAGGTACCACGCTTCGGCCGGTCCTGTTTGCTTGCGTTCGACACGCCGTCGTGCCGATTGCACGGCGTCTTCGCTTCCGTGGCCGGATCATCTGTGCGAGAGAAAGCAACCCCTAGGGCCATTCGCCTGGAAAACATCGACACGTCGTCTTCTCTCCGTGACGCGTTTTTTTTTTCTTCGCGCTGCATTCTGTGTGTGGGGGTATGTTTTTATACACGCGTCGAGTCCCCGTCGGGAGGATATGTGGAAAGAATGACGATGTTTGCCTTGCTCATCCGCGGCCATGCAGACTGCGCGGGTGTGAGGAGTGGACGGACAAATGGCTTGCACGTGACTCAGAGGCGCCACTGAGTCGTGTAGGTACAAATGATCAGCTTTGTCTTACAGATGTGAACGGCGGGAAGACGCAGTTTATCGTGCATGTCTCGAATGTTTGTTACAATACAGCGGTTCGCTCACTGAATGTATAGCCGGCTTCAGTAATGGAGATAACCTGGAATAATGTGATGATGCTTTGGTACCGATAGACGATAGAGGGGTGACTTGGTTCCGTACAATTTGCGCAAGTCATAATACCTGAGTACACTGATTTATAAATCGTTTATAAACCGAGTACTGACGTTTACCAGCTAGGTATGTTGCATGATCATCGAGCGAACTTGGTGGAGTAGTAGAATTTTAACGCTGCTTCGTATAACCGCCTTAATCTGTCTTGGTAGCCTTAGACCTGCTTTCGCTTCGTTCAAACTATGTGGCACCTTTATGGCTGCACTTTAATAGGAGACTCTTTGCTGGAGCTTTATCTGTCTTGCCTCTGCAAGATTAGATCAGCTCGTAGCAAGACCATATCACCATTATCGTCCTTTCACAAGCCGCACGTCTTTACGCATGTTCTGTACGTACTCCCCTGAGCCAAGGTATAAGGGCCAGGTGTTCAGCGATAAAGCTGATTTTCTTGCCCCCCTGTGAAGTAACTTGGAATTGAGGATCGCAATGCCGGCTGACTGACTGACATCCTTCAATTTCAATTTCTGCGTTTGAATTAAGAATGAATTCAGTTCTTTCGGTGAGAATGTGATCTGCATGTATAGTTTTGCTAACGGTTCTGTGCACCTCCTCAAAGGTGGAAACAGGTCAACAGGTCAAACCACTGCGACTGATCGACCAACTGACTAACTGGCTGGCTCACTGACTGATGGCTAGCTGGCTGACTGGCTCGGTGACTGACCGCCTGACTGACTGATTGACTACTAGTTTTTGGTCGGTCGGTCGGTCGGTCGGTCGGTCGGTTGGTGACTGACTGACTGACTGACTGACTGACAGGCCTAGCTGGCTGGCTGGCCGACTGACTGAGTGGCTGGCCGAGTGACTGACTGGCTGGCTGTCTGGCTGACTGATTGGCCGACCGACTGACCGGCCGACCGACCGACCGACCGACCGACCGACTGATTGACTACAGGTTGGCTGGCTGGCTGGTTATCTGGCTAGCCGGCTGGCTGGCTGACTGACTGACTGACTGACTGACTGACTGACTGACTGACTGACTGACTGACTGACTGACAGGCATAGCTGGCTGGCTGGCCGACTGACTGGCTGGCCGATTGACTGACTGGCTGGCTGACTTACTGACTGATTGACCGACCGACCGACCGACCGACCGACCGACCGACCGACCGACCGACCGACCGACCGACCGACCGACCGACCGACCGACCGACCGACCGACTGATTGACTACAGGTTGGCTGGCTGGCTGGTTATCTGGCTAGCCGGCTGACTGACTGACTGACTGACTGACTGACTGACTGACTGACTGACTGACTGACTGACTGACTGACTGACTGACTGACTGACTGACTGACTGACTGACTGACTGACTGACTGACTGGGTGGCTATTGGACTGACTGACTGATTTATTGGTTTTGCCTCGCCATTGCAATACAGAGGTTATAAAATAGACCGCATAAATGTAGGTCACCTACAGATTAACGTGCACTGAAAGTTCAGTGTAGGGGCCTTTTTTGCATACCGCGCCACCGCCGCAAATCCAGCCAGCCCGCGCCCTTGTGTCCGGCAGCAGGACGCCATATAGCCAGTAAGCCGCCGAAGCACAGGTCACCTATTATATAATCTAAGCAGCACGCAATACGCGCCGAGGCCAAACCGGCAGGCTCCCGCGTTAACCGACGAAAGCGCTAACCCGCTGACGCCGGCAAGTGCGAGTCCTTACACGCTCCAAGACAAGCGAGAAGAAAAGAGTTCGCGGTCGCGTCGCCCGAAGAGAGTCGACGTTTCGCGCCGGGCGGTCTTCTCCGCCGAGTGCCCCCGCGTGCGCGCTGACCGCTTCGAAGCGCCAGCCGCAGGGGGGCGTTCGCATCGCTCACTTCCAGCTGTAACGGAGCGTGAAGGAGCCACTTCCGCCCGAGAAGGTGCTGCAACAACGCCCGCGCCGCCCCTAGCGGCAGCCAAGAACACATGCAGAGACAACGAAAGTTTCTTTTCTTATTTTTCTACATGCAGTTACAGGCTCCTCCAGAGGGCTCCTCAATAGTCTTACATACAGAACGGCGGGCGTCGGCTCACGAGCAGCGCTACGTGCGACCGAGGCGCTCGTTTGCATGAGATTAGCGACACCGCGGGCGCGTCATTATACACCGGAAGACACGGCATTCAGCGCCACCCGCGGCGCCGT
Source organism: Dermacentor albipictus (assembly GCF_038994185.2). NCBI lineage: Eukaryota > Metazoa > Arthropoda > Arachnida > Ixodida > Ixodidae > Dermacentor > Dermacentor albipictus. The sequence continues at coordinate 110,487,161 of NC_091822.1, read as the reverse complement.
AGCTCTTCACGCGCGCGCTCTCGACGCGAGCGCTGCATGACAAAAGCAGACGACGAACGAGAGTCGAGCGTTGAGCGTGCAGCAGACGTCATCAAAGGGTTCTCCGAATGCCGTATGCGATGCTGTCGCCATCCGCCAAACGGAAGGTGAATTAAACGAGAAAAAATAGCGTGGCAGAGCGTTGAGAAAGGAAACGAAGGTGACGTATGTAAATGAGACGCGCTCATTCCTAACTGTGTGCACGGAGGCGACGGATGCTCCGCCGCAGGCGAACGACAGACTGAAAAGGAACGAGTGCGTTGAGGCTCACGTCTGTATAGCAGTACACCCGCGTGAATGAATCACTAGCGTCAACTGGATGCTCGATCGTTCCCGCGACATATATCGAAGTCACTTCCGTAGAGATATTAATTATAGTTATCGAGAGCTACAATTATACAATTACAATTGTACAATTATACTATACACTGTGTAAGCGATAGAAGCATGGTTTCAGAGGTCGTACTATACGATATCAAATTACACCGATACTCTCCAAGAAAGAACACATCTTTCTGAATGTGAGAAGACAATACGGAGACCAGAGGGGCTCGGTTTTTCGTTAATCGCAACCGTACGTAGAAACAGGTAGTAAAGGCTGAGAAAGCTTGCGACGAGTTGCCGCAGCTACCGTGGAAGCTGAACCTCTCACCTCTCACATTACGCGTGCTGTGTTTTAAAAATTGAGCTGCCACGGCGGCCACCGTCGAGTCGCCTTTCTTTGGTATTTGTGTAGGTGTACAAGATTAGCTCTGCGATTAGGTCGGAGATTAGCCCTGAGTACAAGATAAGACAGCGACGTTCATCGCCAAGGCCGGAGTGGCATCCTCCCTTATGCTTTCTCTGACTGCATTTCATCGTCGACTTCTGCGCATTGTTACACACATATATATATATATATATATATATATATATATATATATATATATATATATCTGAAAAAATTCTCGTTGGGAAATACAAATATTTTTTCCCACTTTCCCACTTTTCTGCCGGGGAGTGGCCGAAAAGGAAGTCGAACACATATATATGTATATATGTACTAACCAAGACGGCTGTACGACGCTCGATCCACGCATCCTCGTGGTGTTGTTTTTACTAGTCCGATATGTGTACCAGACGGCTCGCGAATAAAAGACAAAAATTCGCAATGAATAGGAAGCGAACAGGCATGCAAATGAAGGCAGGACTCCGAGATAACTTGCGAGGACAGAGAAACTGCATGCGTCGCGACGCACAAATAGTACCAGATCAAAAACTGGTCCCCCGTACACACTGCAGCCGGCTGACCCGACGACCAAAGTTCAACAAAGGGCGAACTGCCACGTGCGTAAGCAGCAGCACCAACAGTGACAGCAGCGCGAAAAAAAAAATCAAGAGAAAGAAAAATTAGGAACTGGAAAAAAAGATCAAACAAGCAAGGAGAAAAACAATAAAGTAAATGACAGAGAAATGTCAAGGGTAGAGGGCATGGCAAATGAAGGAAAGCCGACCAGCGCGGCAACAGCGCAGACCCAAGGCTGCCCCGCAAGGCGCGGTCATCTGGCACCGACAGCGCGCTGATGCAGCTGCTCGGCCGAGCCTTGATGTCGTGTGGCGGCGCGCGGGCGGCCGAATCCGGGAGCATGCGCGCGTATAGGTAGTGTGCAGTGCGCGCGCGTTCTAACGGTCCTCTTTCCTTCGGAAGTGAAGTAAGAAACTAAAAGAGCAAATCAAACGGAACAGATTGAAAAAAAGATTTCATATCTGCGGAACGCCTGACTATAAGGGTGCAGTGTTGCTCGAGCTTCACGATATAAAGCGTTGTCCCGATAATTTTATTGTCGCGCTGCAGTGACGTGAAGAATGACGTGGTGTCGGAACTGTGGGTTACGAATTTAACTTTTGCGCGAGCTTCTGCCCAGCAAGACGTAACACACAAGCACAACGACAGCGGCGGGCAAAGTTGGCGATCTTCGAAAAATTTGGAGGCCGCTGCTGCGGCTATAGGGTGGCGATCAGGGCACAGAATCCACCAAACCCGCCGACTACGACGTCAAGTTATAGAAAATGAAGGAAAAAGAGTTTATTTAGCTTAGCTGCATGGCTCCAGTGCGGAAGCCCCCTCCATGCAGGAGCAAGTTAATGTCTCAGTTCACATCAGGACCCTATATCCACACTCTCGAAAAGTGTCTGCTTTTAATCATGTCGTCTTCCCTAGGTGAGTTGAATAGGGAACCCGAAGACTGTCCAGCAGCAAATCAGCATCGTCGACTCCCTTGCGATACAACGCACGGGCTATCCATAACCCGCATTAACTCCGCCTCAAAGAAACTGGTTTGGAATTTGTGGCAAAAAGAAATCACCCGGCGACACCTGTTGGCTCGTCGTTGCCCACCACGTTCTTCGCTCAGTCTGATGGGTGAAGCGCGGGCTGAGCGCCTTTTGTGGAATCTTGCAACAGCCGGTTAACACGCTGTCTCAACGGCTGGATAAGTGCCGAGGGATGGGTGGTGATTTGACTCGTCTAATTAACTGCACCTATCCGTTCGTTGTCTTGGTTCTCTCCCCTTCATCATTTTCTCCGGTTTCCAGTTAATAGTGGGTGAGCGCTTTTAGTCGTCCACGTCGCGTTGACGTCTAGATAGGAGGTGCGGTGGTGTGACGCGTGGCAAACGTTCAATTAACACCCTTGGTGGTGTTGAGGCGTCACAACGCTTAAGCTTCGCCTTTAAGAGTGGAACCCCAGAGCATTCAAAGACCCTTGACTGCTTCTCAGGCTTCCCGGCAGCTGCAACGTATGTAACCGAAATGCTTACCGGGAAACACTGGTGGCAAACGCTATACACGAAGGTGGACCTTCTGGTCGAAACGCGGCCTCTGGCGTGGGCCGTGATGCGGCTGTGGTGAGCGCCATCTGAAGGTGCTCCAAGGAACCGGGCGCGTCGCTCCGTGGCCTCCATGACTGGCACGCGCCGGCGCGCGCTAATGGCAGGCGCCGTGGCTGGTCTATGAATGGTAGAAACGCGGGAAAAGGTGTTTGAGTTTTCGCGTAACAGAATTATGATTTCTCGTATATTCAAATTACAATCCGACGCTATCATGTCTGTAGGCAGAGTAAGTCGTACTTTATGATTTTTCTACGTATTTTAGCTTGAGAAATTCAATTACTTCAGTAACTTCCTTGCGTCACGTGGAGGGCCTGGGAATGCGTGGTTCGTGATTCTTTTTTGCCGAAACGACGCCCGACGCCGATGCCGGATTTTGGGCGATACGGAGTCCTTAATGCTATCGCATAAAGATATGATCATCAGGTATAGCGGCTTTTATACGTCGACTTGTCGAACGTTCCAGCGTAATCGCTAGTTTCGGCGTGCGTTCCAGAATTTACTGCACATTTCGTGGGGCGCATACAAACCGATTACAAAAAGCTCCGCGAGAATATACACAACAGACGCAATCAACGATAACATTCGAGTAAGTTCCAAGTCATGCAGGCGCGTCTTGCGCCGAGCGATAACATTAAGTTAGCGGGTGAAATCCAGCCCCCGGACAAAGGATAAATAAGTACACGTGTCATTATGATGGTTCACTTATTCGCATGTACAGGCATGTAGAGGCAATGTCTTCTTTATATAGGTAGCAGTGTTGTATATCTTTAAGTCATGCCTTTAACGTTTCACAACGTAGTCCTGGCATAAAGTTACAGGAGATATTGCATTTGGTTCGCGGAAACCAGAGCAAGCAAAAGGCCGCTCAATAAAAAAAAGCGACACAACAAAACCAGACTAAAAAAAAAAATTATTCGGAGAACAAGATTCAAACGCACGCAATCGGAATGGCGCGTGAGCATGATGGGAAATCACATAAGAAAGACGCAAGAAACCAAACGGACGTGATCAACGTGCGAGATTCGAAACAACAGAACTGCACTATTCAATCAGTGCTGTCTTTTTTTTGTTATAGTTGGTGTGGTTATAATGATTCTAACTTGCTCAGATTACAACTCTTCTAAAATGTGTTGCTAATTGCAGCGTCTTCGAAGCATCGCTTGCTTCACATGGCGGGTTTGTGTCCGTAAGCTTAATTTCGACTGAGGTACACCGCTCAGGTATATTGAAAGCTATTACAAACATGAAACCAGTGTTTGATGATTCGCCAACTGGAAACCTCAAGCTCTTGTTTAATATAACAGCACTTCTAGGCTGTTATCTTCATATAAGTATTTTCGACGTAATAGAGGCTTATATACGGTGAAAGACGAGCTATAGATACCCACGGTGTCAGCTCATCAGGGACACATTTCTGCCTCAAGAACAAAATTTTCGATGTTGAGAGATGGCAGCCGATGAAACCAAGGTTATACCGTTTTACCGCTTGCGATCATTTCATGCAACCAGCTGCGAAGTATCTGCGCATGCGCCGCTGAGTGACAAGCTGCGACTTCTGCGCATGATGAACGCTTTCTGTTCAAGGTGTTTAACGAATGTTTCAATTCTCACATTTATAAGCAAGACGTTACATATGAAGTACACGTTCATAGCCATCAGGCTCGACAGGCTCAGGCTCGATATCAGGCCTGATCGACATCAGGCTCGATAGACATAGCCATCAGGCTCGACAAAAATATGGGTGGGGGGGGGGGGAGGGGTAATAAACGCAAAGGTTTATCGCACGCCTTTTACCTGCATGGTGGGACACTGACACCCGAGACAATTCAGACAAGGCTAACCACTGCAGACATTATGCTTTACTTGCGCTCGCAAATAATTAATATACCAGCTTAGTGTGCCTCTCGTAGGCACATATGACTTACGAGAGACTTCAGACAAGAGGATTTACGACATACTGCGGACCCTAAGTACAACTGGCTATCACAAGTAACACACTCCGTTGTAAGTCCTACAAGCAGGTTGCGACCACGTACTGCCTTCGTAAGGGTTAATGTGAAAACAGCGTGCCCGAACACGATTATCCGTCTGCGACAGCTCTTTCTATATTCGCGTGGATTTATAATCTCCTGCATGGCCGCCGTTGCTGCGATTGGTTGGCAACAGCCACTGCCTGTAGTGCAGAGGCCCTGGAGAGTCGCAGACTGTTTTCTTATGCGACCAGACTTGTGAGTGCTTCCATATGGATAATTTGCCACTCGGATCGAGACATCTCGGGAGACTACGAAGCTGCGCAGTACAACATGTCGAGTCCAGAGTCATAGAGAGAGGCGTGGGGCTGAGAGCCCAGGAAATAATAAGAGGGGAGGGGGAGGAGGGAGAGGGAGGCACCTTTGCGGCAAAGCACGATAAAGGCGAAGGTATGGGCTCGTCCCGGCTGTCAGAGCGGCGCTCGTATGCCATAAGGCCTCAGCGTCTTCCTTTTCCACGTCTTTCCAGCTGAACCGCTGGACCCGTGTTCGGTTAGCCAGCCGCACGCGGGCTAGATGGTCGTCTCTTCATCCTTCTTCAGGCGCGTAATGAGTCGGAGAGAGACCCGCCGCCACAAAGGCGTCGAAAGAAAGACACAAATACGAAGCGATGCGCCAGAGCCAAGCTTGCTGAAGGCCGGTATAGTAATGCAACGCCGGCGTTTGGAAAGAGACCCGTCCCTGCCTCCCCCGTGTCGACAAATCTGGACAAAACGATCACGGTTGCCGCGCGCGCACAATGTGATGCGATCGCAGCGCGAGCGCCGCAGACGGCTCATCTCGCGCACGAATACAAGGCTCGTTCCTTTTAGTGGCGGTCGAGCCGGCAGGAATGGCGAGCGGGTGGCGGTGCCGACGAGATGCCAAAAGAATCAGGGTGATGGGTTGGTGGCGGCTGTCCGTAACGCCGCGTCTGCCGTCCCGTTGTCACGGAAGTGTCCGCGCTGACACCGCGGGCCGACAGATGTCACGCCCCGCGTTCGAAATTTGGCACTCGCTCCGCTGCTCAGCAATGGGGATCTTTAGGGTAGCCTGGCGTGCACGGCGCATCCCTGTCTCGCATTGAGGTGCGAGCACGCGCGCGCTCCCAGAAAGTCGAACGAAAAAAAAAGAAGTACGAAAGAAGGTAGGGAGGTGTCTCGTTGAGGGAAGGCTGTGTCCGCTTCCGCGGCATGTTGATCCCGGAGCCTCCTTTACCGGCGACAACTGAATTGGCGGTTGCATTCTTCTCAACGTGAATGAGAGGAGGATTGGGAAGGATCCGTTTCCGTTGACGCAGGCCGCTCAACGGACACCGACGGGATCTGGGCCTGGCGCGCATGGTGGGCTTCTCTCCTCCCTTTTGGGATATCGCGTGTGGCAGTTGTCATGAGATACCTCCCTGCTCGCCCCCCCCCCCCCCCCCCCCCCTATTTTTTTCCTTTGCGACCGCTCCTTGAGCTCGCACGCTCTGCAACCGCTCCGCCGCTCTTGGAGAGAGCTAGAATTTCCCACGCGAATTCAGGAGAAACGATCTTGATGAAGACTGGTTTGTGGCCGCGTCGATCGTGGCCATACTCCTGATTTCCCTAAAACTATTTCTTTCTTTTTTCCGGGGGGGGGGGGGGGGGAGGGTGAATCAACGAGCGCGCCTTGCGCAGAGTCTGGCACGAAAGAGCTATATTTGTGCTCTATGCATACACTGTAATATAATTTACACCCTTAACAATGAAAAAGGGTGTAAATGTGTCTATAACTCACACCATTGGGGTGTCAGTTATATAAATCACACCATAAGGTTGTGAGTTATAGACACATTTACACCCTTTTTCACTTTTAAGGGTTTAGTTTTCAATTTAAGGGTTGAAATTATTTTAGAATGTACTTAGGAATTTTCGCACAAAATCCAATGTGCCTATATGTTGATGAAACACTTTCCGTACAAGTCTTTGCAAGAATGAAAATATAAAGAGATCAACCTAACGAGCATGTCTAAAGAGCACGAAGAGATCAACCTAAAGAGCATTCCTCACTTTGCTCGCTGCCTCTGAGAACTGTCCGAAATATGCTTAAGTGGGACTTGTTGTTGACTCGATTGCTAGGGGTTCATCTTTGAAGAAATGATGCAAAAAAGAAAAAGAAGAGAAGCAGATATGACCAGACAAGTTTCTGCACATGTCCTGTCTTCTGCATCGTCTTATCCTTTCTTTATTATTTGTTGTACCATTTGTTGGAGAATATGCCGTGGGAGAAGCGCATATAATTATTGGTCTACATCCGAGACGCTCCAATATACCTGGTGTAGATTTGCCCGAGTAGTAGTTTTCGAGAACGAATCGAATACGAATCGAATAGCGCCGAAAGTGAATCGAAACGTATGTCAAATAATTTTCGAAGACTTTTAGAGTAATTAATAGGTGTTATCACTACCGATGTGCACAACCTAGTTTATCGACAACGCTACGAAGTCTCCGTTATCACACTGGACGTTGTGAAGCGTAGTTCATCAAGAGCTTAAACGGAGCTTCAGGAGAACACAAGGTATTTATTCGTATACTCAGGACTCGTGGTTAGAGGCGTAACAGCAATTCAGCCGACGCAGTCTGGCTCTTTGAGTGACATATACGTTGCTCCACTATGCCTAACTTCTCGCGTATTAATTATGCCTGCTTATGGCCACCGGGGTGGAATTTATCACACAGTTGGCGAGTTGAATTATTCGAAAGCCACTCCAAAAATGTTGAACTTTACGAATCGATTCGAAGAAAGAACTGAATAAGGAAACATTCGATTCGTCATTCAAAAGTTTCGAATATCCCCACACTCGTGTGTCCGTACTCCCACAGAGAGTGTGAACACAACCAGGTGTACGGAATACCGCAGCATGATTATCCAACTCAGCTTCAATTAGCTCTTTAGTGAGTGCTGCTACCGCTAAAAATATATCTTATGCAGCTTGTGCAGTCAACTGACACTGTACGGTATGCAGCACGCACGCTTATACCGCAGCTACGTCATTCTCCACCCTATTTCATTGGTATGAGTGTGGGCGCTTTGAATGTGCATGCATACATGCATGCATCTCTGTTGGTTTAGGTATATCGATGTGTCCCGTGTTAGGTGCGTTTTACTATAGTGATACGAGTGTTCCAGTTTATTGCCTCTATTGCCGTCATGTTGCCGTGTGTTCTCAGTGACCAGGGCCCTCAAAGACTGTTAACTTAGCTTTTTTGCCAGTGTCTCGTACCGTTCTCGCGAATAAAATCCAATTCAATCAAGTCATTCGCGATGGCCGCATTTTATGTCTTATCGCAAGAGAGGTCGTGCGCGCACTACTTATTTAAGGGTTCGCCCAACATCAAATTGAAATGTCATTATTTACACTGATAGGATGATGCTCAAATATTGCGACGTTTTCGCTCAACATTACTGCAATTTAACACTGAGTACTTTCTTAGTTCGCTAGCTCGCTGCGCATCTGTAAGACCACCTGCAGAAGTTGTGAGCAAGGTTCGAGTAGAGACACAGTTGGTGCGACACGAACGGCAAAAGACGCCTTTACATACCAGCCGAAGGACCAACGCACCCCTTAAATATAAAAAAAGAATTGTGCGAATTTCGAGGACCCGGCGAATGATCTGGTTACGTGCAGTGACATGCGGTAGACTTCTGTACATGTTGCCAAGTAGCAAAATCCTAGAGTAGTTATGATTGCGATCATCATCATCATCATCACCATCGCCGTCGTCTTCGTCGTCATCATCATCATCATAATTTAGTAACACTTAAAGGCCCATTTCGGCGTATGACATGGGGGGTCCCCGGGAGATGGAAAAAAAGAACAGAAATACAGAGTAGTCATGATTACGAAAGTGGTGTGAACGTTAAAGGCAATAGAAAAATAAACACAAAAAGTAAAACAAAAGCAAAACGAGAAGCGGCACAAGTTTGAGTAAGATGATTAGGTTTGAAAAGGGGCTATCAGTAACTGCCTATATTTTGGGCCATCGCGCTCATTACCTATATTGATTGTGCCAGCTCGTTCCAGTGCTCTACTGTGATGGGCAGGGAATATTTATGGAATGCGGTGGTAGTTCCATGAAGATGCTCAGCATACAGCTTAGGCTGTTGAAAAATCGGCTGGAAGTGCATGCGCTGAGCAGGCAAAATCTCACTTACGAGCGTATAGCGCTTCGTGCGTGTGTTTCCTTCGTCTTGGGTCTTTTATAAGTCTATCACGCTGCATCACACATCACACTCCTGCAATGGATGACAACTAGTGCAATTTTCTCCTCTGCTATACCAGGGCACATAAACGCCTTGAATTTTCGAAACGCGAGACTGTCCCTTATCGTATTATGTTCTCTATATATTCTATATATGTTCTATACGTGTATGCTTAAAGTAACAGCAAATTGTAATTAGTATACGGTCTATTATTTCCTCTTTTCCTTCTTCTGGAAAGGAATGTCGCGCAATAATAAGCTGTCGCCATTTCTTGAACGTCACCGCTCATAACCTAAATCCAAGCTAACGAAATCATGGTAAGGAGCTGCGTATATATATATATATATATATATATATATATATATATATATATATATATATATATATATATATATATATATATATATATATATATATATATATATATATATGGTATCAATCATGGTAAGGAGCTGCGTATATATATATATATATATATATATATATATATATATATATATATATATATATATATATAGCTTATAAAGAAAGCATATCGAGGCCTGTCGAGTTGCATACGCATCTTCATATGTATACAAGGCGGTTGCCCGTTGCAGGCACTCATGCGCACACCCATACGCACGCCCACGTGCGGTCAAACACACCCACACGTGCGCGCACGCACGTACGCGCCCGCCCGCCCGCACACACACAAACAAGCACAAGGAAACTAACCTCGACCTTAAATAAGAAAACGAAAGATTAGGTTACATGAAGGCAGCCTCGGTTCACAGGTCGCGCAGCGCGAACACACTCGTGTATACACCACTTGCGCGCGCGAGACCGCCGGTGGCATCGATCTCCTCTCCGGCGGGTTACAGCTACGCGTTACACACTAACGCACGCACGCACAAGGGTAAGCAGAGTGCTTTAGCGTCGGTGCGGAAAGCTTTTTTGGGCAGCCCGGCGGCGACGCTCCCATCTTTTATGCGGCTCTCTGGTGGGCGACAGGTTCGTTGCCTTTCCTCTCGGCCCTTATTTCTTGTTTCTCTCTCTCTCTTCCCGTGGCTGCAGCGGCGTGTGCAGTGCCTGGATGCCCGCGCGGCGACACATCACAGGGTACAGCAGCGAGCTCGCCGGCGTCTCCAGGGAAACACTTTCTCCCGGAGCGGGTTTTGAGTGCAGCGGTGGCGAAAAGAAAGAGGGCGATATAGTGCAGGGCGGCGTTTCTTTGGAGCCGTGCCGCCGACACGGCTCGCTTTCTTTTTTTGTTTCTTCTTTTTTTTTTACTTCTCCGCATAGCACGCAGGCGACACGGGCGGGAATCCCAGAGATTGAAGCCACCGCGCGCGCGGGCGACACCACGGCTCGTTAGCGCTGGGTCGAGGCGCCGCCTGCGGGATCATGGCGGTGCTGTCCATGTGGCGACTACGTGCACTTGGCCTACGTACATAGACGGCATCCCGAGGTTCGGGAGAACATCGGGATGCTTAGCATCGAGAAAATCGATGCTAAGCTAAGTTTTCTTTGGGGCTATATTTGCATGCGCAAATTTTAAAGATGGTACGCAAACGCAATGCTGTAATGACGGAAACGTTTGTACAATCAGATCGACGCAAATGAGATGAAATTTTACGTGAATGATACACCAATGATAAAAATGCAATGCGAGAGAGAGAGAGAGAGAGATAGAGAGAGAGAGAGAGACATCAGGAAAGGCAGGGAGGTTAACCAAACGCACGTCCGGTTTGCTACCCTGCACTGGGTGAAGGGGGGTATGAGGATATATATATATATATAGAGAGAGAGAGAGAGAGAGGAGAGAGAGAGAGCACAGTTTCGCGCACAGTGGAAGGTTCGCACCGACGCTACACATGGTTACCAAGACTTGTCGACTTGAGGCATTTCAACAGCGCTTTCGTGGCTGTCTGTGCCATCGACGCGTACGGCCATGGTCCAAGGATCTTCATTACCAAAAATGGTTTAGAGTCCAGCGGGTTCAATGCTGTCCCGAGAGCTTCACGCTCGACGTCGTATTGGGGACAGATACGTAGGATGTGTTCAATCGCTTCTGTGCCTCTACAAGAGTCGCACATATGGGCGTTTCCCCATTCCAATGCGCAACGAGTAGGCCTTCGTAAATGACACCCCGAGCCAGAGGCGGCACAATACTGTCGCCTCAAAGCGGGAAACTTTTGATGGCCCTTGTAGCTGTCAGGATGGATACACACTATGAAGATAACACTTCGGGAGGTTGAGAGAAGACCACTACGTGTGTCATAGATTTAGCCACGAGAGGAAGTTTTCTTGCTGCGTCGGTTCTAGATAAGGAGATTGGAGCTGGTCGGGCTTCCAGATGGGCAGACCGGGCGTCGTCGTCAGCGAGGTCATTACCAGCAATGCCGGTATTTCCAGGTAGCCACTAGAATATAACGAATATAATTTCATGCCCTTTAGCGATAGCTTGATGTTGATATTCTCTTATTTCATATGTCAGCTGCTCATGAGTGCTATGATATAGGCCAAAATGCAGATTCTGAAGTGCTGCCTTAGAGTCCCAAAAAATGACCAATATCTGAGATGTTTCTTGCACGAGATATTTTACAGCAGCAGGCAGGGCAGCAAGCTCTGCCGCCGTTGATGTTGTAATGTGTGACAGTTTGAATTTCATTGTGGTTATCGTAGCCGGAATGACAACGGCCGCTGAAGAACTGGTAGGTGAGACCGAACCATCAGTAAAGATGTGTATTCGGTCCCCGTATGTCTGATTGATTAATAGCAGCGTCATCTGTTTCAGAGCAACTATTGGGTGATTAGCCTTCTTCTTTACACCCGGAATACTTACGCGTACCTGAGGCTGTTGGAGACACCCCAAGGGCAATGAAGGCCTTGCTGTTGGTGTGTATCCTATAGTGGAAAACACAGCGCGCGGCGAACTATGTCCCCGTCGCACGTGGATTTCAACATCGCCCGCCCGGGCCGCCCGAAGTAGAACGCGCGCCAGTCCCTCCCCGCCGCCTGCAGCGTAGCGCGCGACGGAACACGGCGCGCTTCGTCCCCGTTTTCCTCCCTTGCTCGCGCGAGATAGCGTCACTATCGTCGGCTCATTCTCGCAAGCTTTCACTCGCACACACAGCATACGGCGCGCGGCGACGTTGTTACCGCCCTTGGGCTTTACACGGAACACCACGGCGACGACGACGACAGCAGAAATGAGCCTGGAGTGTCCATATAATTGCTATCGCTATATAAAACAAAAAGAAACGAAATGAAACACTCCCTTTCAGACCAAACGAGAGCAATAACCCACGGGCACCGACGCATTCATACGCGTGCAACACTTGGCAACAAAATTATGCTATTTAGTGCCAGTTGACACCATATACTGAAATATGCAAAGATGTTGGAAAAGGACTTCACCTAAATTTAATTATGGAGTTTTACGTGCCAGAACCACTTTCTTATTATGAGGCACGCCGTAGTGGAGGACTCCGGAAATTTCGACCACCTGGGGTTCTTTAACGTGCACCTAAATCTAAGTACGCGGGTGCTTTCGCATTTCGCCCCCATCGAGATGCGGCCGCCGTGGCCGGGATTCGATCCCGCGACCTCGTGCTCAGCAGCCTAAGACCATAGCCACTGAGCAACCACGGCGGGTAGGACTTCACCTGTTGGATAACGGATAACGGAAAGGACTCTTCTATGCCAGGGCTTGAGGTGAAGAAAAAAAAAAGAAAGAAATTACACGTACCGTAGAAATCAACCGGGAAAAATTGCAGGCGGATGCACAGAACAGCGCGTCCGTGTTGTCACACACACACACACACACACACACACACACACACACACACACACACACACACACACACACACACACACACACACACACACACACACACACACATATATATATATATATATATATATATATATATATATATATATATATATATATATATATATATATATATATATATATATATATATATATAGATAGATAGATAGATAGATAGATAGATAGATAGATAGATAGATAGATAAGCTACATGTAACTGGTCGCTAATATTACACGTGACTGATCGCCTCTTGTCAGTATCTTTTGTACAATTCAAAGGTCAACGACCGTCATTTAAAGCAAGAACTTAAAAATGAAAAGTCGGAACTGTCACGTCAGTACACCTTTAATGGGATTTTTAAATAAGGGCGTCCTCGAGTGGGCTGGTATATACACTTTTGTACAGACGGATTCCTAACAGTACGAGAGAGGATACAGGGAACGGCAAGGATGGAGTGCTGAATCTGGTTCCACAACAGCGTAGAAAATAGGCTCTTCATTTCGCAGTTCGTCTCATCGTTCGTGCGTCTTTCCGCCATCAGTTTCGTTTGAAACGCATACGCTCCCCAGTGTCTCGCAGCGTCTTCTTTCGCGATTGCCTTTTTTGTTGCGACACCCGGACTTCTCGGAACGAATTTTAGCGTCTACGCTGTACTGCTGCTCATGTTCCTCGATCCGCGCCGCCTGATCATATCGCATACCGCACGAAACGAATGCGTATGGGCTGCAAGAACACGCCTCCGGGGTCCCGCTCGCGCGTCAAAATGCCGCGCCGGTCTCCATGGTGATGACGCGAGAAGGCGTCAAAACCGCGGTTGGTGCGCGGACCAATGGGCGACGTGAGCGACAAAAGAGCCCGCGTGGGGCGCCGGCGGTCTGCCGCCAAGGGTGTCGCCGTTCACACCTCCCCGCGGGCTGAGAGAGCGGGGCGCCAATGCGAGCGGGAGACGCGGCCGCTCGGGCGACGTCGATACGCGCCCGCAAGAAGTGGAGGGGAGGCTGGGCGGCGGGCACACGGCTCGCGGGGTCCAGACCGCGCCGCAGCTGTTAGGCTGCGCGGAGGAGTCGATGGCGCCGTATACGCGAGGCGCTGATGATACATACATAAATATGTAAAAAAAAAATAGGAGGGCGGGGTCCGCAGCCCGCCCGGAGGCGTGAATTCTCGCACCTCGTGGCTGCGCGAGTGAGGCGCTGCGCGCGCCCATAGTCGGAGCTGCGGCCTGCAGCCGTCGCGCAGTCGGTGCCTGCCGCTGGTTCTGCAGGCGAGTTTAATTTCGGTCCGTGGAAGCCGCCTTGTTGGGTTTCAAGGCAACGGTTTTCGTGTGGTGGCAGCGGCAAGAGAGAGAGAGAGAAACTTTATTCAACGCCCTCGCTGGGGTCAAGGGAGGTGGCGTGGGGGGAGGAGGGGGCAAGGCCGTGGCCGCGAGTTCGGCATCAAGGCGGCAGAAGCGCAAAGTATATACAGAGCAGAGCCAGCGCAGCGCACGTGAACATGCGCCAGACATTAAATAAAAAAAACAGAGAAGTGCTATGCTCGGATATAGCGAAGGGATTGTAGAAGACACGGGTATAGCGAATGGATTAGACCAGATACACTGAAGCGTTTGCGAAGGCGTGCGAACAAATTTGGAGCGCTGTCGAACCACACCCCAACAGAACTTTTGTTACGTGCGAGAACTCACTTGTACAACTTTGCGGTCCTTGATGTACGAGTGTCTCGGATTTGCGCGTGCGTATTCGTTTATTTGTTTCTCCTCTCGCCGGAGCAGTGGGAGCGCTGTCCAGGTGGGAACTGAACGACCGAGAAGATCTGCCTCGATAAGACTAAAGGCCGCGGCGAGTTCTATACTGGGGACCCATGCACAGGGGCTCTGCAGAACTCCACCTCTGGACCAAATAAAATTCATTCTCCCTCTCTCTTTCTCTCACCGATTTTCTGCACGGGTGACGTTAGCTAATGTGCTGCCAGCGCTCTGAGCTCGCCGATGCGACCACTAACGCGTTCACAAACAAGCCACGATAGACATTGCGTCGATCGCAGTGGCTATACGTGTTACAAAACGCCCAGGATGGCGGCGCTGCAACGTTTGCTCTGGATCGTCGGTTCTCCGCGAACCGACATTTCGCGCATAAATATGCGCTGCCAACGCGCTCAAATTACCCGAACTGGCCTTTACGCCGCCGTTTAAATTGTTCAAATTCCGCGTCTCAGAATGCTGCAAGAACGTGTAATACTGCCGCAACGATCGGTGACGTCAACAGAGCAAATATTCGGGTTATGAAATGACGTAGCATACTGGCGATCGCAATTACAGCTGAGAACGGGCGACTTGCATGCAAGGCGAAATTTATTCGTATACAATACGAAGACATCTGCGACATTTTCCTTCTTTTTTTTGGGGGGGGGGGGGGGGCATTTATTCTTGTGCCGAGCTGCGGAATCAACTATAATTTATTTCACAGTTTTCACCGTCGCAGACGTGCTCAGATTCGATCAGTCGGTCAACGATTGTACTGCACAAAGGCCACGATGACCGTTTTCTTACGCACCGTGAGAGAGGAGAGATTGGCTATACAAAAGCCCGTAGAGGTCACGTGTTCTAAACCTTCTGCGCTTGAATAAGTATACATACCAGCACCCTCGCGCTTTCTGTGATCGGCATACATAAAACAGTCACAATTTTCCATGATTTCTATTCTGTATCGCTCGATCGCTATACACACGATGTAACAGACGCGACGACACCCGTTATATTAAATACCCACACCCACACTTATTTGCTTTAATAAGAGGCAAATAAGCGTCCGCATAAAATCTTCGCTTCATGCATGTCATGCACCATACGGCCAGGGTGTGTATACAACATGGAAAGGACGCGTGACGTCAAGGCGACATAAGCGCTCACCACGCCACCAGCTCAGTAGCGGAGGCTGCCTTAACGACGAAATGAAAAACCCGGCTAAGTATAGCTAAAGAAATGTTTCGCACAAGAAAAAGAAAAAAGAAGATTTTTTTCAAATCGTAGATACCCCCAATCGCTTACTACGATTTTTTTTGTGGCGCCCAGTGGTATACACCATATGCCACATATATACCATACGGGGTATATATACCTTATGTATGTATATGCGCCGGCTCCCGTATGCTGTAGCGGAGCAGCGAAGGAGCCAGCCGTTGCCAGAACGAGTTTCCCGAGGAGCCGTCATGGTCGCTCGCCAGCGCGACATGCAGCATCGCACACGTCGATCGCGCCACCGAGAAGCGAGCACACGTATATAAGACTGTACACCACCTCGGCAGGAGGTGGGTGTGCAGTCGCGCGACTTGACAGCCAAGCGGGCGCCGTCGCCGCAGCCACGAAGCGAGCGGCAACACTACACCGTATACACGTACTATGCTGCCAGCTACAGCAATGCCCGTGCATGCAGCACCGAAGACGACAGAGGAGGCGCTGGCGTCGACGACACGAACCTGCTGTGACACTGCTGTGTGTCTGTCCGTCCGTCGCGTTGTGCTCTCTTTGCTCTCATCTTGCGAGCGACGCGCGGCTCTCACTCTCTCTCTCTCTCTCCGTCACCGCGGGGTGCCAGCACTTTTCGGGCATGCCACACGCAGCCGTACGAGCCCGTTTGCACGACGCTCGGCGCCTGTCACATGTCGCGCGTCACTTGGCGTCCGCGGTGCCGTCGCGCTACGATTATCCGAGCTTGCTGTTTGTTTATTCTTTTTCTCTCGCGTTAAGTCGCCGTCTTTACTATGGCTATTTGGCCTGGATATTTTCTGTTGCTTCTTTATTGTTGAACTGAGAGGCTGTTCCGTACACGGGGCGTTTATACTTATATACTTATAATGTGTTCGCTCCGAAGCGGGGAGAACGAGCATTTTGCGCCTTGTTTGTTAGCTTAACGGACACGAACACGCTAGCCGATGGTGAATGCGAGAGATGACAAAAGAAAAGCAGCGACGTCGTGGCTGCGGCGCGGATTATTTGTGTCTGCTTCCACGGAATGGCAGTATGAGAGCTTTCACTCAGCGGGTGATGGAGGTGATATTGAGCGTTGCGCCTGTAAACAGTCGTTCAGTACATAGAATGGCTGCATTAGGTGATGTGAAGGAATACATTGCAGTGCAGCTGCGCCTTCTTGCGTTGGCATATTTCTGTTGGCATATTTCTTGCGTTGTTTATTTCTGTCTTTGAAATGCAAAATTGCACTTTTTCAAGCCTAAGATTTCACCTCTCTCTCTCCCTGCTTGCCTTCAAATGAAGAAGGAGAGACAATTTAGTTACACGTGGCGTTATCCTGCAGCCACGCCGAAAGCAGCCACGCCGGAGTTGAAGGAAAGCTGATGGGGGGGGGGGGGGGAGTGCGGGGGGTGAGGGGGATGGGTAGGGGGGTTGCGAGGCATTAGCAGCCGTCAGGCCATTGGGATTTAGTACGAATGTTACACGCTTGGGTTTACGTGAGCGCAGGAAAGCCCAGCGAAGCGGAAACTACTGCCGCCGACTCCACTTGCTGCCGCCGAGTCACTTGAAACCAGTATTCGGGACATCTATCGTGATTCGTCCCGTTAAAAAAAAAAGAAAAAAAAAGATGCCTGTTGGGAGATCTGTCAAGAAGTTAAGGGAACGAAACTGCGCGAAAATCAGGTTGAATTTCCAATTACGTTGTTCGGGGTCGCGGTGCAACCACGTCAACACGCGCACACTGCCGCTCCAGGGAAGCTCTTCGCGCGAGCACTTTTTTCGGCGCAGCCCAAAAGCGACGACGGCGCACCCCGGCGCACCGGAGAGAACGACATCGCGACGGGAAGGCAAACAAGGACGACCGACACGTCTTTTAATATGCGAGCTGCAATAGCTTTAGCTCCCGCAGGATATACCATGCACCACGCAAGGCGCCTCTCGAACGAACTCGGGAAACGGGGAGAGGAAGGCTCCTCGCCACCGGCAGTTTTGTTTAGTCCCTCGGAAGAGCGTTTGCTCGTGAGCTGCGAGACGGCCGAGAAGGGGTACGAGGAGGTGGGTGGACGGGGGAGTGGGGGGGGGGGGGGGGGGGAATGATAGCCAAGGCGCCCGTGCAGCCGCCGGAC